>NC_059219.1:11041681-11221681 GCF_020615455.1 Coregonus clupeaformis
AAAATACACAGATTCCCCAAAGTTCCGTTTTGTGTGTGATTTAATGTATGATTTTCTCTATGCCTAACAATAGTATTACAGCGGCTCTAAATTACTTCCTCAAATAGTATTTATAGTATAGTATAATAGTATTCTCTGACCCATCTTTGTTCTTAAGTATTGAAAAGCTTTCAGGCTAGATAGAGCAGCAAATATTGTTCAATTGTGTACATTACAAAAATGTAAGTATATACAGTGGGGAGAACAAGTATTTGATACACTGCCGATTTTGTAGGTTTTCCTACTTACAAAGCATGTACATTTTACATTTACATTTTAGTCATTTAGCAGACGCTCTTATCCAGAGCGACTTACAGTTAGTGAATACATCTTTTTTTTTTATACTGGCCCCCCGTGGGAATCGAACCCACAACCCTGGCGTTGCAAATGCCATGCTCTATCAACGGAGCTACATCCCTGCCGGCCATTGCCTCCCCTACCCTGTACGACGCTGGGCCAATTGTGCGCCGCCCATGAGTCTCCCGGTCGCGGCCGGCTGCGACAGAGCCTGGATTCGAACCAGGATCTCTAGTGGCACAGTTAGCACTGCGATGCAGTGCCTTAGACCACTGCGCCACTCAGGAGTACAGGTCTGTCGCAGGAGTACCACTGCGCCACATGTAGAGGTCTGTAATTTTTTATCATAGGTACACTTCAAATATGAGAGATGGAATCTAAAACAAACATCCAGAAAATCACATTGTATGATTTTTAAGTAATTAATTAGCATTTTATTGCATGACATAAGTATTTGATACATCAGAAAGCAGAACTTAATATTTGGTACAGAAACCTTTGTTTGCAATTACAGAGATCATATGTTTCCTGTAGGTCTTGACCAGGTTTGCACACACTGCAGCAGGGATTTTGGCCCACTCCTCCATACAGACCTTCTCCAGATCCTTCAGGTTTCGGGGCTGTCACTAGGCAATACAGACTTTCAGCTCCCTCCAAAGATTTTCTATTGGGTTCAGGTCTGGAGACTGGCTAGGCCACTCCAGGACATTGAGATGCTTCTTACGGAGCCACTCCTTAGTTGCCCTGGCTGTGTGTTTCGGGTCGTTGTCATGCTGGAAGACCCAGCCACGACCCATCTTCAATGCTTTTACTGAGGGAAGGAGGTTGTTGGCCAAGATCTCGCGATACATGACCCCATCCATCCTCCCCTCAATACGGTGCAGTCGTCCTGTCCCCTTTGCAGAAAAGCATCCCCAAAGAATGATGTTTCCACCTCCA
Organism: Coregonus clupeaformis; assembly: GCF_020615455.1. NCBI lineage: Eukaryota > Metazoa > Chordata > Actinopteri > Salmoniformes > Salmonidae > Coregonus > Coregonus clupeaformis. The sequence goes on from NC_059219.1 coordinate 11,042,957, forward strand.
TGCTTCACGGTTGGGATGGTGTTCTTGGGGTTGTACTCATCCTTCTTCTTCCTCCAAACACGGCGAGTGGAGTTTAGACCAAAAAGCTCTATTTTTGTCTCATCAGACCACATGACCTTCTCCCATTCCTCCTCTGGATCATCCAGATAGTCATTGGCAAACTTCAGACGGGCCTGGACATGCGCTGGCTTGAGCAGGGGGACCTTGCATGCGCTGCAGGATTTTAATCCATGACGGCATAGTGTGTTACTAATGGTTTTCTTTGAGATTGTGGTCCCAGCTCTCTTCAGGTCATTGACCATGTTCTGCCGTGTAGTTCTGGGCTGATCCCTCACCTTCCTCATGATCATTGATGCCCCACGAGGTGAGATCTTGCATGGAGCCCCAGACCAAGGGTGATTGACCGTCATCTTGAACTTCTTCCATTTTCTAATAATTGCGCCAACAGTTGTTGCCTTCTCACCAAGCTGCTTGCCTATTGTCCTGTAGCCCATCCCAGCCTTGTGCAGGTCTACAATTGTATCCCTGATGTCCTTACACAGCTCTCTGGTCTTGGCCATTGTGGAGAGGTTGGAGTCTGTTTGATTGAGTGTGTGGACAGGTGTCTTTTATACAGGTAACAAGTTCAAACAGGTGCAGTTAATACAGGTAATGAGTGGAGAACAGGTGGGCTTCTTAAAGAAAAACTAACAGGTCTGTGAGAGCCGGAATTCTTACTGGTTGGTAGGTGATCAAATACTTATGTCATGCAATAAAATGCAAATTAATTACTTAAAAATCATACAATGTGATTTTCTGGATTTTTGTTTTAGATTCCGTCTCTCACAGTTGAAGTGTACCTATGATAAAAATTACAGACCTCTACATGCTTTGTAAGTAGGAAAACCTGCAAAATCGTCAGTGTATCAAATACTTGTTCTCCCCACTGTATGTCACCTTGTTTATTCTCCTCAGGACTTTAAACGGCCCCACAAACTGCGGGCTCAGCTTCCGGCAGGGCAGGCGGAGGGGCAGATTCTGGGTCGAGAGCCAGACCCGATCCCCCGGTACGAACACCGGGGCCTCCCTGCGGTGGCGGTCAGCGTTAGCCTTCTGACGACGTACGGCGCGCTGGAGTCGAATGTGGGCAGCGTCCCAAGCCGAAACCAGTCATCCACCGCGGGAGCCTCGGTCTGGCAAAACACATTGGAAGGGTGTTAGGTTAGTGGAGGAGTGGCGGAGGGAGTTCAGAGCATATTCTGTCCACGGCAGGAACACCGACCACTCCCCCGGCCGGTCCTGACAGTAGGTCCGCAGGATCCTACCCACATCTTGATTCACCCTTTCCACCTGCCCATTGCTCTCGGGGTGAAAACCAGAGGTCAGGCTGACCGAGATCCCAAGACGTTCCATGAACGCCTTCCAGACTCTAGACGTGAACTGGGGACCTCGGTCGGACACTATATCCTCTGGTACCCCGTAGTGCCGGAAGACGTGAGTAAACAGAGCCTCCACAGTTTGTAGGGCCGTGGGGAGACCGGGCAGAGGAAGGAGGCGGCAAGACTTTGAAAAGCGGTCCACAACGACCAGGATAGTGGTGTAACCTTGGGAGGGGGGAAGATCAGTGAGAAAATCAATACTCAGGTGAGACCATGGTCATTGTGGAACTGGTAAAGGTTGTAGCTTACCCGCTGGGAGGTGCCTAGGTGCCTTACTCTGGGCACACACTGAGCATGAGGAAACATACACCCTCACATCCTTAGCCAAGGTAGGCCACCAGTACTTCTCGGTCAGGCAGCGCATTGTACGACCGATACCTGGATGACCAGAGGAGGGTGACGTGTGTGCCCAGTAGATCAGACGATCACGGATAAGCGCAGGCACGTACTGCAGCCCAGCTGGACACTGCGGTGGAGATGGATCGCCCATACTACCGGCGCCACAATGCATGAGGCCGGGAGTATGGGGGTGTGTCTCTGGGCCTCTCCTCTGTGTCATACAGCCGAGACAGTGCGTCTGCCTTCACGTTCTTCGTACCCGGAATGTATGAGAGTGTGAAATCAAACCAGGTGAAGAAGAGGGCCCACCTGGCCTGGCGAGGATTCAGCCTCCTCGCTGCCCGAATGTACTACAGGTTACGGAGTCCATTCTGTCCAGACGAGGAAAGGGTGTTTCACCCCTTCGAGCCAATGTCGCCACACCGTCAAAGCTCGGACAACAGCCAGCAGCTCCCGATCACCAACGCCATAGTTCTGCTCCGCCGAGCTGAGCTTCTTAGAAAATAAGGCACAGGGACGGAGCTTAGGTGGCGTGCCCGAGCGCTGGGATAAGACAGCTCCTATCCCTACCTCGGATGCATCCACCTCCACTACGAACGGTAGTGATGGATCGGGGTGAGCCAGTACCGGGGCTGATGTGAACAGACCCCGCAATCTACTGAAGGCCAAATCAGCCTCAGCGGAGCCGGGACGGCCCACCCTTCAACAAGGAGGTAATGGGAGCTGCGACCTTGCCAAAGCCCCGAATAAACCTTCGATAGTAGTTGGCAAAGCCAAGGAAGCGCTGCACCTCCTTTACCGTGGTTGGAGTCGGCCAATTACGCACAGCTGCAAAGCGGTCTCCCTCCATCTCCACACCGGTGGTGGTAATGCGATATCCGAGGAAGAAGATTGACTGCTGGAAAAACTCACACTTCTCTGCCTTGGCATAAAGATCATTTTCCAGAAGTCGGACCAGTACTTTGCGAACCAGGGACACATGCTCGGCGCGCGTAGCGGAATACACCAGGATGTCATCGATGTAGACCACGACACCACGACCAAGCATGTCCCGAAACACCTCGTTCACAAAGGACTGGAAAACGGATGGAGCATTCATCAAACCGTAGGGCATCACCAGGTATTCATAATGCCCCGAGGTTGTGCTGAATGCTGTTTTCCACTCATCCCCTTCCCGAATACGCACCAGGTTGTAGGCACTCCTGAGGTCTAATTTGGTGAAAAAAGGGGCCCCATGCATTGACTCAATCACTGAAGGAATGAGGGGAAGAGGATAACTAAATCGTACCGTCACATTATTCAGTGGTCGATAATCAATGCATGGGCAAAAAAACGCCATCTTTCTTCTTCACAAAGAAGAAACTCGAGGAGGCAGGTGAAGTGGAGGGACGTATATACCCCTGGCGCAGGGACTCAGTGACATATATTTCCATAGCCTCCGTTTCAGCCTGCGACAGGGGATACACATGACTCCTGGGAGGTACAGCGTCTACCCGAAGGTTTATCGCGCAATCCCCCTCCCGATGAGGTGGTAATTTAGTCGCTTGCGTCTTGGAATGGTTAGGGGGACCAATGAAATACCTTGACGGTGTGCAAATGCCCTGTCCTTAAAATTCCCAGCTGCGCCTGAATTGACTAGCGCCTTACACTGGGAACCTACCAAGTGATCTGGAAAGGAGATAGATAAAGTACAGTGCGTCGCAAAGGGCTCTGAACACGTTTGGGTGTTCGTTACCTGGGGTGATGCGTGTGTACCCTGCCTACCGCCTCCAGACCCAAAAGAACGTTGACGGCGACGTGAGGTGGATTGTCCCTTCGTGCCACCAGAGTGCCACTGTCGCTGTCCTCCTGCGCTCTCTCGACGGGCGGCTCCCCCCAGCTCCATCTGCTCGGGGTCAGAGTCGTCCGGAGTGGGAACGGGCAGACCCCTACATTTACATTTACATTTTAGTCATTTAGCAGACGCTCTTATCCAGAGCCAGGACATCCTCTGGCTGCTAGCAGATTGTCCAGCCGGATGGCCATGTCCACCTGTTGAGAGAACGATAGCATGGCATCCCGGCAGGCTAGCTCAGGTTGGACGCCCTCCCTTAGGTGGCACCGGAAATGGTCTATCAGGGCCCGCTCGTTCCACCCGGACCCCGCTGCCAGCGTCCGGAACTCCAGCGCGTAGTCCTGAGCGGTCCTCGTCCCCTGCCTTAGATGAACCAGTCGTTCGCCCGCCTGAGGGTCAAAAACGGCCCGAAAGAGGCGAGCAAACTCCCCGTAGTTCTCCAACGTGGTACCTCCCTCGTTCCATACCACGTTGGCCCACTCCAGGGGCTCCCTCCAACGTGGTACCTCCCCCACAAAGGCAGGAAACGAGGACGGATACCTTCTCCCACTCCCGGGGCTCCGGTCTGATGCTGGTGAAATACAACTCCAGTTGGAGTAGGAATCCCTTACATCGCGCTGCAGTCCCGTCAAATGCCAGTGGCCGGGATATCTGGATCCCTCCAGGGGCTGGGGTGTAGGTGGCTGGATCCGGTTGACCAGCTGGTCTCGATAGATCGGATCCTCTCCTCTCCAGGCGTTCAACCACCTGTAGAACCCGATCCATCGCTTCCCCCAAGCTGGCCAACATCGAGGAATGCTCCTGGACCCTTGCCACAACTCCAGGCATACGGTCTTCTCCTGCTGACTCCATATCAGATCAGGTGAGTGATTCTGTGACGAGGGAGTCAAGCGCAGGAGGTAAAATACCGAAGTCCAGAGTTTAATCCGTTTGCATAAATCAAACGCCCCAAGCGTCAAACGAAACTGTACAAGGGAAAACATCCACCTTGGCAAATACACAGTGAAATGTAGCTCAACCGAGCTACACGCTCTCACAACAAAACAATCACTCACAAAGACAAGGTACACATACTAATTAGGGGAATGAGCACCAGGTATGTGTGATTGACAAGACATGACAAGTGGAGTGATGAGAATGGGATCGGCAGTAGCTAGTACTCCGGTGACGACGAATGCCGAAGCCTGCCCGAACCAGGAGGGGGGGCAGCCTCGGCGGAAGTCGTGACAGATCTCCGCATGTATAGTTCCCACCGTAAAGCATAGAGGAGGATATTTTATGGTGTGGGGGTGCTTTGCTGGTGACACTGTCTGTGATTTTTTTAGAATTCAAGGCACACTTAACCAGCATTCTGCAGCGATACGCCATCTGGTTTGGGCTTAGTGGGACTATCATTTGTTTTTCAACAGGACAATGACCCAACACACCTCCAGGCTGTGTAAGGGCTATTTTACCAAGAAGGAGAGTGATGGAGTGCTGCATCAGATAACCTGGCCTCCACAATCCCCCAACCTCAACCCAATTGAGATGGTTTGGGATGAGTCGGACCGCAGAGTGAAGGAAAAGCAGCCAACAAGTGCTCAGCATATGTGGAAACTCCTTCAAGACTGTTGGAAAAGGATTCCAGGTAAAGCTGGTTGAGAGAATGACAAGAGTGTGCAAAGCTGTCATGAAGGGAAAGAGTAGCAATCTACACACAATGACAAAATAAAAACTGTTTTTTAGAATGTTTTGCAAATTTATTAAAACCAAAAAACAGAAATACCTTATTTACATAAGTATTCAGAGCCTTTGCTATGAGAATCGAAATTGAGCTCAGGTGCATCCTGTTTCCATTGATCATCCTTGAGATGTTTCTACAACTTGATTGGAGTCCACCTGTGGTAAATTCAATTGATTGGACATTATATAAGGTTCCACAGTTGATAGTGCATGTCAGAGCAAAAACCAAGCCATGAGGTTGAGGGAATTGTCCGTAGAGCTCCGAGACAGGATTGTGTTGAGGCACAGATCTGGGGAAGGGTACCAAAACATTTCTGCAGCATTGAAGGTTCCCAAGAACACATTAGCCTCCATAATTCTTAAATGGATGAAGTTTGGAACCACCAAGACTCTTCCAAGAGCTGGCCGCCAGCCAAACGGAACAATCGGGCGAGAAGGGCCTTGGTCAGGGAGGTGACCTAGAACCCGATGGTCACTCTGACAGAGCTCTAGAGTTCCTCTGTGGAGATGGGAGAACCTTCCAGTAGGACAACCACCTCTGCAGCACTCAGGCCTTTATGATAGAGTGGCCAGATGGAAGCCACTCCTCAGTAAAAGGCACATGACAGTCTGCTTGGAGTTTGCCAAAAGGCACCTAAAGACAATCAGACCATGAGAAACAAGATTCTCTGGTATGATGAAACCAAGATTGAACTCTTTGGCCTGAATGCCAAGCCTCACGTCTGGAGGAAACCTGACACAATCCCTACGGTCAAGGATGTTGGTGGCAGCATCATGCTGTAGGGATGTTTTTCAGCGACAGGGACTGGGAGACTAGTCAGGATCGAGGCAAAGATGAACGGAGCAAAGTACAGAGAGATCCTTGATGAAAACCTGCTCCAGAGCGCTCAGGACGTCAGACTGAGGCGAAGGTTCACCTTCCAATAGGACAATGACCCTAATCACACAGCCAAGACAACGCAGGAGTGGCTTCGGGGCAAGTCTCTGAATGTCCTTGAGTGGCCCAGCCAGAACCCGGACTTGAACCCGATTTAACATCTCTGGAGAGACCTGAAAATAGCTGTGCAGTGACACTCCCAATCCAACCTGACAGCACTTGAGAGGTTCTGCAGAGAAGAGTGGGAGAAACTCCCCAAATACAGGTGTTCCAAGCTTGTAGCGTCATACCCAAGAAGACTCAATGCTGTAATCACTGCCAAAGTGCTTCAACAAAGTACTGAGTAAAGGGTCTGAAAACCTGTTTTTGCTTTGTCATTATGGGGTATTGTGTGTAGATTGATTAGAGAAAAAATGATTTAATCAATTTTAGAATAAGGCTGTAACGTAAACAAAAAAAGTCAAGGGGTCTGAATACTTTCCGAAGGCACTGTATAGATCAGTATGAGATCATCGTATCCTGCATAAGGTTAGGTGGCGGTGTCATCTTACCCTAAAGCTCTGTCTGATCTACATTGTACAGTAGTTGTATCAGCCCAGTGGGGTATACATTCCAAACCAATTCATCTGGTCCAGTTGCCATGGACCTTTTTATTCCACAGTCAGTATAAGTCAGTACATGACACCTTTAATTCAAGAACAATATATCAAAGTGGTATTTTTCCCCTGGCGGTTGGGCACAAAAGGTGTTGGGTCATTTTGCCCCCTGTTCTTTTGGTCTTCTTTAGACGCCTCAGTTTGTTTATTTTCTGACTACTTGCTACTCCATGAAATGGAATGTAGTTTCTGGTACATTGTGTAGTCAAGGACAGGTCTGCTGCAGGAAACATTGGTTTTCTGAAATGTAAACAGGGAAATGTCAAATGTGGGGAATCAAATCATCTTTATCTCCACTCTTTCTCTCCTCCATCCTATTTCCTCCATGAACATGAGCCTGGTAGAGAGGAATGGTGTGAAAATCTGAACAGTATGCGTGCAGTGAGAGGAGGAGGTCTTTCCAGGCCAGCTCAGATTAGACCACTGTGATCCTCGCTATGTGAAACCCTAAACCCCATTATGTGGCTAACAGGATAAAGCTTTGCTACTGCTGGGCGGACAATGAGCTACAGAGGGCTCTCAATACAGCCATGCTTACTGCTCACTGCTTAACCACAGAGGCCTGGGAATAACTCTATTAGTCTCTGTATGCAAACTATGGAGGCTAAGGTGCAGGACCGATAGTCCTTGCTCCTATCAATTGGAATGCCCATTTGCCATTTTCTCTTGGGTGAAATAGCATAGGTTATTATAAGCTGATGTACCTGCAGGGTAAGATTACTGATTCAGATAATCTGATTCATTACAGGTTGAAGGTTCATGTCAGTTTGTTGAGTGTTGAGCATCCCTTTAATTTGAATGTTGAATCCAAAGTAACTTCATTCTGAAACGCTGAATTCCTTTCAATTGTGATAACATGTACAGAAGTGTGTATATTTCAAAATATGAATTTGACCATTTTGAGTAAATGAACATACTCCAAACAGACAATACTAGTTTATCTTCTCTTCTATAAAGTCAGGAAACACTCTGAAATGTAGGATGGGAGACCTATAATCCCTCACTGATCGATAAGACATGGATCACTTCTCACTGGCCAGGCCTGTAATACCATAGCAACAACCACCCTCAAGCAATCTGCTCTCTCTGATCTGATCTCTGTGACAACAACCTTTACTGGCTAGATTAGGACAATATATGAGGTTAGATGTTTTGTTCTTAAACCTTAAACTGCATCATACAGAGGTTTATTGTCAATGAGGGATATTTGAGTGATGTTGCACAGTAAAGCCTGATTGGCTTCACTACAAGTCTACAAAACATTATGTACACATTGACACCATATGATACTTGCAGTATGTAGATTTAAACATACTGGGCTCAGCAAATGAAGGTACATTTTCAGTAGGATCTGATTTAATGGTGGTGAAAGAACCAGGGTGATTATGAGGAATCACAAAGGCTGCGTTTAGACAGACAGCCCAATTCTGATATTTTTTCACTAATTGGCCTTTTGACCAATCAGATCAGCTCTTAAAAAGAGCTGATGTGAAAGATCTGATGTGATTTGTCAAAAGACCAATTATTGGGAAAGAATATCAGAATTGGGCTGCCTAATGAGTTACCTAAGAAAATCACAAAGGGCTAAGGGGTGACTGTCTATACCTTTTTAAAAACCTGGAATGGGTAGACATGTTTTGTGCCTCTTTCTCTCTGACTCTTTCCATGTATATATCTCTGGCCATTCCCAGTTGGACCAGACCCCTAATTATATTTGTTCATGTCCTCTAACCTTTCTATCTCCCTAGCAACTTTAATGGCCAGATTAGGAGAATATATGATATGAGATTCTGATGCAACTGCAGTATAGTTTTAACTAGCCGATGGGGGACAGTTGATTGATGCTGTGCAGTAAAATTGGCAAGCATGACCACCTTCACTCCCTTACAAGACTGTAAAACATGTATATTTGGGGTTCAAAAATAGTAAAAAAATGGGGAGTACATTATATGGTGAGTTTAATAAATGTTGTACTGTGGGTGGGGAGCATGGGAAAATAAGCTTGATTTTAGAGTAGGATGAGTGACCAGAAGATCAGATAATTTTTGTAAGACTTCTATCAAGCATTATTGCACAATAATATTATATTTGAACTACTATTCTAAAGACAGTCAGTATACTTTTGATATATCTAAAACAATTCTATAAATACTCTTTCATTCACTTGATAAAATATGCAAAATATACCTTTCTAATGACATAGAAGAAGAAAATGGTCCTCTTCCTCAGATGATGAGGTCCTGATTTAATGATGGTGAGAACCAGGGGGTTTAGGATAGGAACAGTCACTGAGCTACTTACTAATGAGCTAGTTAAGAAGATAACAAAAACTGTGTGTGTAGGTAGCATCTATGCCTCTTCCCTCAGATGGCTTAACAACATGTGTCTCATTCTCCTCCCAGATCCTTGTTTTGCATGTTGATATCTCCCTCATAATAGAGCAGGCCATTCCCACTTGGACCGATCCCCAATTAGATCCCTTTATATGAACAGAAGACCACCTAATGAAAAGCACACTGCTACTAGCCTGTTGTTCTCTCTTAAGAGGGGTGCATATAATGTGTGTTGGGGGTGGGCGTCCTGCTGCGTATGCTGATGCCTGTTAATTGGCTGGTCTGTCCTGCTGTGAGCCGCACCGCATTCCAACAGCTTGGGTAATGGAGCCCCTTCCTTTACAACTCCATAGTGAGGACCGTTGGGGCAGAGGGTGGCTGAATGTGTTTGTTTTCTTTCTAAACATTCGTTTTTGTACCCAAGGTTGAGAACTTCTTTGAGGCTGGTGGGGTTGAGATGATATGATTTGAGTTGGTGAATGGTCTTCGTTGAACAGACCTTCAACTTGCTTGTAGCTACTATGACTGTTTTTAGGAAAGCTGCAGTACAATATGCTTCACCTTCTCATCATCAATAATCCACTTTTTTAGGAGAGAAAAAACTACCAAAGAGGAAGAACATGATGACATTATGACAATACCTATGTTGTAATTTCATGTCAAATGTTGTTACTTCACTACCCCTATGGGTAATACTTTTTTGACACACATTGTCATAACACGTAATGACACTGTCATAACTATGTCATATGTCATAACTGACATAACTTGTCATAATATGGTCATAACACTGTCATGACCCATATATTTACACTTGTTGTGACACATATTGTGTTATTTTATGGCTGGTTATGACACCTACATAAGAGTGTCAAAACCCACATTTATTCAAATTTGTTTTTTCCCTGCCAAGAAGTTCCTTTCGTTTGAAAGTTTGTTTCTTAAATCCTTTGTTGTTGTAATGAATTCTTTACAGTCATGTTTTTTTCCCCATAATATTTCACTGTCATGAAGCATTATGACCATCCTGTGTCACTTTACTTGGACTAAGAAAATACACTTTATGACAGTCAAGAAGCATTATCACTATCCTGTGTCACTTTACTTAGACTAAGAAAATACAATTTTTGACACTGTCGAGAAGCATTATGACCATCCTGTGTCACTTTACTTGCACTAAGAAAATACACTTTATGACACTGTCAAGAAGCATTATCACCATCCTGTGTCACTTTACTTGGACTAAGAAAACACACTTTTTGACACTGTCGAGAAGCATTATAACCATCCTGTGTCACTTTAGTTTGACTAAGAAAATACACTTTATGACACTGTCGGGAAGCATTATGACCATCATAATGCCAGATAGGCCTATTACGTACAGTACATGCCCTTATATCCGTCATCAGTCAAAAAGAGGGTGTCTTGTCCTGCTCCTGCATTCATCCCAGTCATCAGCAACAGAGCATTGGGGTAGGTGCATGTCTGACGTCAATGTGCGCAATTACAATGATAATTTAACATGGTCAATATATATTTTTAAATATAACATAAACATACTGTTGAAACGTAGGTTATGGTGTTAATGGAATTTGTGGGTTTTAGCACTCTTTTGTAGGTGTTATAACCAGCTATAAAATAACGTAACATGTCACAACAGGTCTAAATATGTGTCATGACAGTGTTATGACCATATTATAACAGGTTATGACAAGTTATGTCAGCTGTTATGAAATTATGACATGGTTATGACCGTATAAAGTGTTAACATATGAGGTGTACATACAGTGCATTCGGAAAGTATTCAGACTCCTTCACTTTTTCCACATTTTGTTACGTTACAGCCTTATTCTAAAATTGATTAAATAATTTTTCCCCCTCATCAATCTACACACAATAGCCCATAATGACAAAGCAAAAACAGTTTTTTTGCAAATGTATTAAAAATAAAGAAACATATATAAGAGTGTCTGCTAAATGACTTAAATGTAAATGTGTCTGAGCTGTGTGCTTGTAGTTTAAACAGACACCTTGGTGCATTCAGCATGTCAATACTTCTTACAAAATATATTACATTTACATAAGTATTCCGATAATTTACTCAGTACTTTGTTGAAGCACCTTTGGCAGCGATTACAGCCTCAAGTCTTCTTGGGTATGACGCTACAAGCTTGCCACACCCGTATTTGGGGATTATCTCCCATTCTTCTCTGCAGATCCTCTCAAGCTTTGTCAGGTTGGATGGGGAGCGTCGCTGCACAGCTATTTTCAGGTCTCTCCAGAGATGTTCGATCGGGTTCAAGTCCGGGCTCTGGCTGGGCCACTCAAGGACATTCAGAGACTTGTCCCAAAGCCACTCCTGCGTTGTCTTGGCTGTGTGCTTAGGGTCGTTGTCCTGTTGGAAGGTGAACCTTCGTCCTAGTCTGAGGTCTTGAGTGCTCTGGAGCAGGTTTTCATCAAGGATCTCTCTGTACTTTGCTCCGTTCATCTTTCCCTTGATCCTGACTAGTCTCCCAGTCCCTGCCGCTGAAAAACATCCCCACAGCATGATGCTGCCACCACCATGCTTCACCGTAGGGATTGTGCCAGGTTTCCTCCAGGCGTGACGCTTGGCATTCAGGCCTGAGAGTCCTTTAGGTACCTTTTGGCAAACTCCAAGAGGGCTGTCATGTGCCTTTTACTGAGGAGTGGCTTCCGTCTGGCCACTCTACCTTAAAAGCCTGATTGGTGGAGTGCTGCAGAGATGGTTGTCCTTCTGGAAGGTTCTCCCATCTCTACAGAGGAACTCTGGAGCTCTGTCAGAGTGACCATCGACTCAAATCAAGTTGTAGAAACATCTCAAGGATTATCAATGGAAACAGGATGCACCTGAGGTCAATTTCGAGTCTCATACTTATGTAAATAAGGAATTTCTATTTTGTATTTTTTTTTTACTTGCTAAAACTTCTAAAAACCTGTCATTATGGGGTATTGTGTATAGATTGATGAGGATGAAAAAATATATATATTTTAGGATAAGGCTGTAAAGTAACAAAATGTGGAAGATGCTCACAATGTCATTTGGAAAGTGGTTACTGGAGTACCAGTAACATTGTCATTGCCAGTAATAATCAGCACCTCCACAACTGACAGCAATAACCACCATAAAAGCATTCAAGTGTAAAAAAAATGTATGCACTCACTAACTGTAAGTCGCTCTGGATAAGAGCGTCTGCTAAATGACTAAAATGTAAATGTGTTGAAGGTTGATAATAGAATGATGATGATCTGCATATCAAGACAACATTTGGCTTCTGGAGCCTCTTTATAGCAGGTCCCCTCAAGTGATGCTTTGGGGTGCAGAAAGGGCCCCGCCTTTTGACTGGCCCCCATCCTGCCATTGGCTCGTTTACATACCCCCAGTCTCCGCTGGCCAGTTCTATTGTAGTATCAGTGTCCATTCATTGACCGGGATGTCAGCGGGGACAACAATAGCTTACGCATAACTAATAGCCCCAGAACCCCCCGAGAGTCCATATACAATAGCAAACAGGACATTCTCAAAGCAGCCTTGAATGCGTCCAGAAGCCAGCCGTTCGCTGGACAGTGGGACTGAAACTGCGTAAATGTTTTTTTGAGATTTTGTTGGATTTTTAAAAATATATAACATTTTAAGGAGTAAAGCTCGCTATTAAAGCGTCGCTATAATAGTTAGACCGCAAACTAAAAGGGATTTATACTAAACCATGAACCAGACGAGGATTTTTCAGCTTTTTCTATTGGTGGTCATATCTTCAGGTAATGCTTTTCATATTTAAGCGGCTGAATGTTCGAGCTTTGAACGGGTGATGATAGTAAACGTCAAGTGAATGTCCTACATGCGGAACGCACGGAATGCCTTGCTACTTGCATGTGACTTTGAAATAATTTTAGCATGCAGCCTCAGTATCCACAGTATTTGAGATGAACGTGAAGCCATGCGTCTTTAGTGGGCACCTGCCTCTCTAGCCTATTGCAGTGCGTAAAAGCAATTTTTCCGTTCCTGTCCACTCCGTGTCGTCTGTATCTGTCTTCCATAAAGTCATTGGTGTCGATAAGGGGACGTGTAGTTTGCAGCCTCTGGGATACCATGGGTATAATTTGAGAAATCAATGGGGGCTATTAAGTCGCGCGTAAAGATGAATGGCCACGTTGGAACCGTTAGGATATTTACAACTGTGTCTTTGGAGGGAGGCTTTTGACCTTCAACATACATGTCTATAGTGTTAATTTGACAGTATGCTTGGAAAGCAGAATGGAGAGCCTTCAAAAAATATAAAACATTTTTGTTATTGATTCGGGTAAGGTGAAATACAAGAGCAATAGAGACCTTTTTTAAAACGTTTTTCATTCCAATGCTTTTCATTAATTGTGTGTTATTTACATTTTAGTCATTTAGCAGACGCTCTTATCCAGAGCGATTTACAGGAGCAATTAGGGTTAAGTGCCTTGCTCAAGGGCACATCAACAGATTTTTCACCTAGTTGGCTCGGGGATTAGAACCAGCGACCTTTCGGTTACTGGCACAACGCTCTTAACCACTAAGCTACCTGCCGCCGCTGTTATCAGCATAAAAGTTTACATATGTTTGATCACAGATTTCAACGGTGTGCTACCATGATGCAGCATTCAGCCGATGCATAAAGAGACTAGCCTATTCGCTCTCCTTTTACGCAGAAGTTTACTTCTCTGTAAGGCAATTTGGGGACAGGACAGGCTTCATGATATTGACTTTTGTCAGCTCCCACATTATTTTCTCTGATACACCACTTAAGATCAATTAATGGCAATGGCTATCCATGAAACAAACTTAACATAATAATCACAACGATAATCCAATACAACCTTTCAATACTAACCTTGAACATGTTAGTAAATTTGACTCATCCCCTGAACCCCACTACTGTCTCTTGTGCATTTATTCCTTAGCAGGTATTGGCTGTTCAAGTCTCCATCTGATTCAAAACACTGTATCATCTTTTAACCAAGATGTGCAGTTTGCAACTGTTTCCATAAGATCCACATTTACACTTCTCATAAAAAAGTGTTAAACTCAGGCAAAGAACATATCTGGAAATCCAATAACTGTATGGTAGGAAATGTTGATGTTTTGGCTACATCTTGTGTATTGAAATCTCATCAGGGATATTTGGTCAGATCAGACTAATCTACCCTTCGTGGTCATGGTCAGACACAGGGCAGCCAGTTGGACTGAACCTTGGGGTCAAACAATGATTGACCTCCTCACACCCTCATTTACATAAAGCAGACAGACCCTCTCTGTCTGTCCCCCCATTTAGGGGTGTGATGGTGTGTGTATGTGGGGGATTGGGTGTTCAGTAATCACCCTGCAGCTGCCTTATTAGACATCCCCTAAAACCTATGCACGCACACACACACACACACACACAAACACTCTCCCCAAGCCTGCACAGACAGTGTTCTCCTAATCTTAACCAGACACCCCTCTGACTGGGGGTGTTAATCCCAAAGATCTACAATGAGGTGGAATCAGGGCCAAGGCACTACCCTGCCATGAGGCCCGAAAGCTTGGCCCTAGTTCCTTCAGACTTATTTGCTTTCTGTGCCATAGCCTCATAGCCTTCCCTGGTGGCCTCCCCACTTCTTCACCTCTTATGTGGCTGGGGTTCATATATAACAAATAAGACTGAAGTTGGCTCATAGAAACAGTGCTGCTGGCAGTTATTGCTGTGTGTATGAGGGATAAGAACGTTCCCCACAGTTTAAGAAATGAGTTAATTACATGCATAGACCAAATACATTTTTTAGGTATTCAATAACCCTTTTTGACAGCAGTTATGAATGACATCTAGTTTGCAGGTTGTACGTTTCAAGATGCATTTCATTTTATGGAACTTTTAGCAAGACCTAAAAAAATGTGATGCAATGGTTGCCGCAACTTTTTCCATTGCAAATGTGAATCGTTTTATTATCTGGGGAAAATTAATCGTCAAGGCCACCTAGTCAATAAGATTGATATTGCCTAACAAAATTGCCTGTGTATCATGGGCTTGGTGAAAGAACAATTTACACCACGAGTCTCATGCATTGAGAGCAAAATTCTCCCAATGCCCTTTGAGGTGGGATGAACAGAAATCGAAAATATAATTGTGTTCATTATACAATTAAACCTTTTATAAGAGCAAGAGAAAGACAGACTGAGGTTTATTGACCTCAAGAAAGAAAGTTATCAAGAAAGCCTGAAAAGTGAATTCTGAGGACAGTATTGGAAAAACATGTCCATCTCTATCTACCAGTTTAATTGAAACAATACCGATGCCCCTTTTACTGAATAGAAATATGGAACAACCTTTGTTCTGGCATTGTTTTCAATTCAAGATAAACTAGACTGTTCTTAAAAGTGAAATCCATTCGGTCAGATGCTGGTGGTCAGTGAGACCTGATGTTGACTTCTTGACAGAAGCCACTTTCACAAGCAGCAATACAAGATGACATAGACAATTTCTGTGCAACAATGTCAATACATTTTGGTCATCCCGATTCGGGTTGCGATTGCTTTGACAAAATGCGCTCCACTGCATCTCTCTAACGTGTTTCTGAGGAACTCAGGCCGAGGCAAAGGGAAAGCGAAGTTGGTTAATTTTGGATCTGTCTTATTTTGATTGTGTTGTTTTTACATGGCCACAGAGTGCTGAACAAAGTATAGGCCGAACCCCCTTATAGCAAACTGGATGTGAGAAAAATTGAGGAAAGTGAGTTTCGCTTTAATACAGATTCTGTTAAAAATAAATGGAAAATATGCTTGGAGCATATTCTAAGTAGTTAGAACAAGTGTTAAAATACTGATGAATTAATCATCTCAGTGTGTTGTCATTAGAATATATTGTCATTGACTAGGCTATTAAGGGTTGTAGAATGATGAATAACAGACAAGTTAAATATGTTATCTCAAAATGTTGCATAATAGATGCCTGGTCTGTTGCCAACATTGCCCACATTCCTACAATGCCACCCCTTGTAATTATTGGTCATTAAATGCCCCCTACCCTTGCTGAACACACCCATGGTTGTGTAAGGAAGTGCTTGTAGGCGGAAGTGAATGGGAAAAGGGTCTCGTGTTCACACACACACTAATGCCAAATTGGCTGGCAATTAATGAAGAAGTGGGTGTTTAAACAATAGAAGAGGAGCTATGCTGGGAGCAGATCCGTTGGTGCAACATCACCAGCCATAGAAAAGCGTGCCACACAGCTAGTCAAGGGGGGCTGGGAGAGGGGTAGAGAGGGGAGTTTAACTCCTATTAGTGGGACAATAGGCCCAGCCCTGCGACGTCAGTCCCCAAATCCACACAACCCCCTGCCCCACCCCCAGCACCCCCAATCCTCAATTCCAGCTGGGCCCAGGAATCAGTCCCCAACACTTATACAGGCCTATCTACCCCCCTCCAATTTATCCATTATGCCTGCCTGCCTGCATGGGCCTAATTCAGTAGACATCATCTGTGCCTATCCCTCTGCTATGATGAAGAGTGAAGGAGGCTAGTGAAGGAAAAGGTGAAAGGAGAAAGCTGCTGGCCATAGCAGTATCCACTGGTAATAAGACATGTTTCAGCCTATACCAGAGGGTCTGCCTGTGGTACAACTTGAGCTGATAATACAACTAAGCCTTTAGAATTCTATCAAGCTCATTATAGCATGGTCATTGATCTCATCCATTTCACCTAATGGAGCTTATCAACACTGTAAAACTGTGAGAAAGCGCTGTGAATAAAGTAAAGCGCACATTTTCACTATGGTGTCCGTCTATTTCCAAAGTTGGCCTCTCCCCTTCATGCATGGATTCCCAGGGTTAGGGAGAGGGGATAGTATGGGATGAGTCAATTAAGGATTCTGCGACACACTTGCAACTGGGCTTGACTCACTAGCAAACATACAAACCCACACAGGGATAAATATAGAGAGGACGCAACCAATGAAGGGATTTACTTGTGTTTGCCTTCTCTGCCTCAACCCTGAACCCCCTTTTCATCGTCCTGGGGGGCTTAGCCACCTTCACGCCACAGTCACAATGGAAACTGTGAAGTTCACTGCCAAGTCTGAGGCGACAATAAACAATGAAGGGACTGGGGTAGGGGGGTGCTTTGGTGACCGAATGCAAGCTGTCCTCCACCCCGGCCCCCTCAGTCCCCTCACCCAACTCTCTCATGACCTTTTAGGGGCTGGGGTCACAGTCTGGGGCTGAGGGTGGAGATTTGGGATTTTGGGGGGTGGAGTGTGAGGGAAAGCTAGGGTTCTGGATAGCCCCCCTTCTGCTTATTATAAGCACCCAGATGGGTGGCGAATTTATCCCTAAACTTAACACTTAATCACACTCCGGGGCACAGGGGTGAATGCAGGGCTGCAGTGGTAAAGATGGGCTTTGCATTCTGACTGTGTGGAATACAGCTGGGAACTTATAAGGCACAGCTGAGATTGGCTGCTTTTATATGGCATACATAGATGATAAATAATATCATAATTTGCTTTATGCCTCTGATTTCAAGGTCAAATGCAAAAAAAACTACTACTAAAAACAAATGATTAAGGTTTCCTTCTTGAGCAACCCAAAAATCATGTGCTGATTCCAGCGCTCTCACCCCTCAAAGCCTCAATCAACACAATTTGACATCAGTCTTAACTGTGCACTTAACTGCTTCCCTCATAGTCCCTTCTTCTTACATTACACACTCTCACTATCCCCAGAATGGAAGTCCCCAGGTATCGCTAATCCAATATGTCCCCACAGAAGATCTGACATGCAGCTAATCCTTAGTTACCGTGACCGACATCTCACTCTCTTTACATCCCCAGCATAGCCATCCCCAGGTATTCCATTATCCGCTGCTTCCCCTTACATCAGATGTTAAGCTTGAATGAGTGTCTCTGGGTAGTGCAAGCAGTCGTTCTGAACTACAAAGACCTGGGGCCCAAAGTTCCCAGCTGTGTCAGGAAGTGTGACTTGGAGCCTGTTCTAAGACTCCAGGCCAGTGGTTTAAGCTTGGACCTGGGCTTGGGTTGCTGTGATCTGCCCCAGAGGAGGCTGTGGTCCTGGGTCATGGTATTGAAATCCAGAACGTATATATATTGCAGAGCAAATATGGAGGAGATTGTAAAATAAGTTATGTTTCGAAGGGTTTGAGATTCCTTGTACTGCGGCTGCTTGTTTGGCATGCATCCATGTGTGCATTGATTGTGTAAGTGATGGAGTTTTACCTAGAATGGCCCATGCACTCATATAATATATAGTTGTTGGAAGTGCAGGTGATTGAGAATAATTGCATGTCAGTGATTATAAGGTGTCTAACGACAATCTAAATGTAATGATCAGGTATCTACTGGAGCGAGAAGATATCTTCATTTAGATTAAGATGCTTTAAGGATCTGTCCCGTGTGGATGCACAGCTATACTGTGAATAGACTGTAGTTTCTGGTTAGTTGTTATTTGTTACAGAGGGAGTCAATGGAGGTGGATTAATGGGAAAAGGGGGAGGGATTAAATGGAGTAAAGGGAGGCTAATTGGACAAACAAAAAAACAACTGGAGGCAATGGAGATTACACAGCATGTGTTGGAGCAGAGCCAAGAGTTGGAGCTTAGACTGGGTCTCCCAGAATGGTCTGATTTGGGAGAGGGGGCTATGGGAGAGGACTATGGAGAGGATGGGAAGACTATGGATGGATGGGGGGAAGGAGTTAGGAAAGAAAGAGCAGCTGTCTGGTGTGTTTTGGTGGGATGTTTGAACGTTGCAGAGGTTTGCTGTGGTCAGCTGTGTTGATATTGGAGGATGTTTGTTGTGTCTGGGTAGTGTGTATTGTTGTTCTTCAGAGGGGTCACAGGGTCAGGGGATCCAGACGTCACACGCTACAGTTCCACAGCTTGCCACGTAAACATAAGAGACCGAAAATGAATGGAACCTTTTCTTCGGCTCAGCATCTGTCCTCTTTATCTTGAACAGCTGGGAAAGGTGGATTGGACTTTAGAATAGGTCAGGGGAAAGAGAGAGGGTTAAAAATCAGGGAGAACAGAAGGGGTGTCGCCAAATGGTGCGTATAATGGGGGGACGGGCGTGTTGACGGAATCGGTGACGGGGTTCGGCGAAGTGTGAGCGATGGGGGTGGCATGGGAAAGTCACCTCCAAGTTCAAGTTAAAAAGGGGAGAGGGGGACAGGGGGGTGCAGTAGAGGGTATGGCGAGAGGGGGGCAGATGTTCTCATCCGAGTGGGCGATGACTAATGGGGACAGAGGGGGAAAGGGGAAAGGGGGTGTGGGGGGGCTATCACTTGTCATCCACCCAGACTCCATTGAAGTCATCCAAACTTGACCCCTAACCCCTCTCCCTCTCCCCCCTTCTTCCCCACTTCTTGCATTGTTCAGGCCCTCTCTTGCTTCAATGGCTCCATGGCATTCGGCACTATTGTAAGGCAGTTTGGGGAATTAATTGTGTTTGCGTGCTCTGGGAAGGAGGGGGGGCACTGTGAAAGGCAGAATAGGATGGGGGGTGGAGGTAACTAACAGAGCTATCAATCAGGCTGGAGGAAAGTCAAGTGCAAGTTCACCCTTCTGAAAACTACCCAAACAGACTCCTCTGAAGACATTCTCTTTGCTCCCCTCCCTCTGTGCTGTTGTTTCTCACTTTTTCAGTCCAATACCCTCTCTCTCTCTCTCTCTCTCTCTCTCTCTCTCTCTCTCTCTCTCTCTCTCTCTTTCTCTCTCGCTTTCTCTGTCTCTCTCTCTCTCTCTCTCTCTCTCTCTCTCTCACACACACACACCCCCGTCTGGAGAATGAAGCTGTCACTAGTGCACACAGTGTGAGGTGCTCACCACTGAGAGAGGCAGCCCCACTTTTCACAGGGTCTCATTGTGGGGGAAGAGTTAAGGCTTCAGGCTGTCTGCTCTTGCTCAATGAAACTGGCCATTTATCAGTGTGTGATTCCCAGCCTAGCGCTATAAACCCAGCCAAGGAGTAATCCAGCGTCCTCTTTTTCCCCTCTTTTTCCCCTCTTAATCTCTCATTAACAACCCTGTTATTCACCGGTAATTAAGGTGTTATTGAGAACACAAGGGCCTGGATTGTGTCCAACATCTAGTTGGGCAGAGATGCATAACTTGGTTTACATAGAGCACTGGAAAAGTTTGGGCCTTTTTCTGTTTTTTGACTAAACCTTTACATGATATTTCAATATCCCACGGGAGGCCAGTATGAAAAATGTATGCACTCACTTAACTGTAAGTCGCTCTGGATAAGAGCGTCTGCTAAATGACCAAAATAAATAAATAAATATATATATATATATATATATATATATATATAAAGGAGCTGTAGGGCAAGATGAATAATGGAAAATAGATTAAACAAGATACGAAATGTCAGTAGAGAATGGGGTAGGAATGGTAGATTTCTCAAGAACTCTAACACACACTGTTTATTTCATATAAATCAATCCACCAAGCGAGGTGCTTCAATATATTTCCCCAGAACCAGATGGCCATATATTGTCGGTATTGGAATCTCCTAAACCTGCTAACTATCTAGGAGTTATATTTTACAATGGTGATCTAACACAAGGTGATATGTGCTTAAGGCACTACACGAAACCTATAGTTAGGTCGTTAACAGAGAATAATTTACGAAAAAAGTCCACTTAGATTGATGATATCAGCACTTGGATGGATTCATCAGCCATCTTTCAGTGTCTTCCTCCCTCCTCCTCCCCTCACCTTGATGTTGAGTGGCATCGTAAAAAGGGGTCTTCAATTCGTTCATGACTCTATAAACTGAGGAGCACCACCCCTGGCCCTTCTCTGCTTCTTGAGGTTAACATTGTAAAGCCTGCAGGCAGGGAGAGATTCAACTTCTGGCCCTCTGAAGGCGCTGTACTGGAATCACTGAATGATTGGTTTAGTACTGTAATAGTAGGTGATAGGTCATATTCCTGATGCCTGTTCAGTCTAAAAAATATTGTGTGTGTGTTTGTGTGTGTGTTTGTGTGTGTATGTGTTTGTGTGTGTGTGTGTGTGTGTGTGTGTGTCATCATTATTATCATCCTCATTCTCATCTTTTCTTCATCATTGTCATTTTTCAACAGCTCTCTTACTTCCATCATTATCCTCTTCTTCATCATCAACAACACCACCACCATCATCATCATCAGTGGCTGACTTCTTTCCTGAGGATCTCCCTTGTCATCTTCATCAGCCCTCTTACCTCCATCATCATCATCATCTGAATGGAGGAGAACTTCAGCAGTACCTGACCTCCCATGCTCCTCTTCTCTCTCCCAGTGTTGGGCAGTGCCTCTGAGCTGGCCTTCCTGAAGGAGCCCAATGATGTCATCGCGGTGCGTGAACGGCCCCTGATGCTGGACTGCCAGGTGGAAGGGGAGGGGCCTATCTCTGTGACGTGGCGGCGTAACGGCGTGCCCATTCCCATCGGGCTGAAGGCTAGCGTGTTGGCCAACGGAACTCTCCTGATCAAGAGCTTCCAGAAGAGGAGAGAGAGCAACGAGACGGACGCTGGGGAGTATGACTGTGCTGCCCAGAACCACTATGGCATGTTGATCAGCCGCAAGGCCAGGGTTCAGCTGGCATGTAAGTTACACACACCACAGACACCCACACACACACAGGCACACATTAGTAGTCATACATAAGACACATGATACACATACTGTATACTGTAAGAGTCATGTGTGACACATTACATGTCATGCAGAAGTTATATGTAAACTATTTTGAAATGGCTAGCAAGCCATTGAAGTGAACATAGCATCTCACATAAACCGTCTCTCATGCTGGTCAAGACATTCTTTATGTGTGTTCATTCATTTGATACTGCCCATTGTGCCTTTAAATCATACCTGACTGCTTTAATCCTCCCTTCCCAACCCTTCCTCCATTATCTGACCAGCCCCCCAGTTGGGACTGAACATTAATAACCACAGCACCTCCCCCCACTCTAAACCCCCCACTGAGTAGACAACCTTTCATTCACTAACTCCCCTGACCCCTCTCTCTGGCCAAATAAAACCAGAAGTGGGCAGTTGGGGGTTGGGAGATGCAGGGGGTTGTGGGTAAACCAGCAGAATTATGGCTCTTGGGAGGATTGGTGGTGCTCCCCTCAGGGAAAGGGGTTACCATGGAGATTAACTTTCATTTAAGAAAAATGCCCTAACCGTATTGATTACAAAATCGCATAGGTTGTTGGGCAGTTGCTCTAAGCCTATCAGAAAGACCTGTCTCCAGGGACTTTGTTGTTTTTTGGGTTCTAGGACATTGAAAACAGTCTTGGACATGTCTTTTAAATTCTCTGATCTATTTTCTCTCACACACAGCTCTCCCTAAGTTCCACATACACCCAGAGTCCATGTCGGTGGATGAGGGTGGTGTTGCCAGACTGACCTGCCAGGTGAACGGCATCCCAGAGGCCAACATCTCCTGGGAGAAAAACAGAACCGCTTTGAATACTGACGATAACAGGTAACGCATGGACACACACACACACACACACACACACACACACACACCTATAATTCTCCTTTCCTGTATTCAGGTACACCATCCTGCCCACAGGGATCCTGCAGATAACCGGTGTAAGGCGGTCTGACAGTGGTGTGTATCGCTGCGTAGCCTCCAACATCGCTAACACTCGCTACAGCCACGAGGCCCAGCTCACTGTCACTGGTAAGAGAAGCTGTCCTCTCTGAGTCTGAATGTGTCAGTGATCAGATCTGCTAATAACAAATATGCCTATCTGTATTTACTGATATCTGTATTTTTTACTTTGTCACCATTTCCTGTCCTCTCTCTCTCTCTCTCTCTCTTTTTGTCTCTACAGTGGCAGCTCCACGGATCTACAAGGAGCCGGTGATTCTGTCGGGTCCTCAGAACCTGACCATCACTGTGCACCAGACTGCCATCTTGGAGTGCATCGCCACTGGCAACCCTCGACCCATCGTGTCCTGGAGTCGGCTGGGTAGGGCTCTGCCCCCTCTCACTCTACATCACTGTCCCCTCTCACACACCCTACATCACTGTCCAAACCCAATACCAAATTATTCTACCACAGAGAGTATTGTCTTGTAACATCAATTTGTTATAGCTAACTGGTAAAATCTATTTGTTATTGTCACCTCTGTGACACCTATTAGCATTACAGAAGTGACAGCAAACATACACATGATATAAGACTTCAATGCTGCCTTGGTAGTTGAACATTGACTGAACGCTGCTTTGATATTGTTGAGTAGTTCTGTGCTAAATAGGTCATCCATGTTTGCTACAGATGAAACCTTCAGCTCTCTAACTCTCCCCCTTTTCTCTTTATCCGTCTCTTCTCCTCCAGACGGGCGCTCCATCGGGGTGGAGGGTATCCAGGTGCTGGGTACGGGGAACCTGATGATCTCAGATGCCAACCTGCAACATTCTGGGGTGTACGTGTGCTCTGCCAACCGCCCTGGCACCAGGATGAGGCGTACCGCGCTGGGTAGACTGGTGGTGCAGGGTGAGTAGTAGTACCCATCAATCTCACACCAAACACACTAGTATTGACCCTCAAATCCCAAACACACACAATGCAATATTGGCTTTGTTGATACAGCACTTGTCAGATCTCCCACCCCCAAAATTATATCCCCCACACACCATTACCAGCCTCCAGGAAACCACTCACCTCAATAGACCAATGCCTAGGCCTCCCTGGCCTATGCTGAATGCCCCCCTATCTCCTACCCCAAAACACTCCTGTAGATCTCAAATGAGTGGATAGGTAGAAAAAACATGGCAGACATTCCACCCTGCCAATCAGGAGACAATGTGAAACTGTTAGCATCTGGTTCAAACCTATGTGATCTTTCCAGATCTACAGAAGAGCCTGGTAGAGTAGGGGCTGGTGGTCAATTTGAAAATTCATCTCAAGTCTCCCTCGGGGGAGCACCTGACCATCCCAGGGCTCTGTTTGGGGGGTAGAGATAGGGGGATGTGGGGAAGGGATGGGGGAGATGGAGGGAGAGAGGTAATAAGCAGAATGTAGGATGGGGGTGATGCTGGGGTTATTTTGGGAAGGTCAGACTATATTAACCTTTGGTGGATTTGATCATGACCTTAAGGGTGAACTGACATCCCCCAACTCTTCTGGTCACCTTTGACCTCCTGGCACGGGTCCTTGATGTTCTGCTGTTGGCCAACATGTTCTATTGAAATGGGTTGATATTGGGCTCCAGCTGGCCACAGATAAAAGAGGAGATATCGTTTATTGCTGAAATGACCCTACCTCTACTTCACCGAGGCTTTCTATACCTACCTCTCTGCTCTACCTATTTTAGCTCATGATACCTTGTTTTATACTATATAATCTTAATGGTGGTTCATCCCATGGATTCAACTCACAATTATGCTCACACAAATATAAACTCAGATGCACACTCAAACACAAACACACTCAAATTATATGTGTTTGTTTGAGTTTCAGAGTGAGTGTGTATGTGTTCATAGTTGGAGTGTTTAGTCAGGTGATACTTTCCTGTACATCAGTAATACACTGCCAAATTACACTGTAGTACACACATTTGTAAATGTATACTGGTAGCTGGTGTTAATGGCTGAGTCTATCAGCTTGTCCTCTCCACCCAACTCAATCAATCAATATCTGCTTTCTGTGTCTTTCAACATCAGGGTCTGGCACAGCACCCTTATTGTGCTTGGTGAATATATTCATTCATTTATTGATTGACTTTGTAAAAGGAACAAAGAGCATAACTTTATTTGAAAACAAAGAGGTCAAACCATAACTACGTTTGGAGGAGGACAATTGCAGTCAATGTTCATATACAGATATGAATCGGTTTAGTTAACCGTGCTTTTTGATAACTTGATCAAAACAGGTATGTTAGTGTGGATAAAATTGCTGCTCTTTCTAAAACTACTCATACAGTTAATGTGGGGTTAGATAACAATCCCGTCTATAATGTTACCACCATCTATATCAGGGACCCAGGGTATACCCAAATCTAACATCAATAAAAAATACCATATTCATTCTAGTTAACTCAATCCCTTGATATCTCATGTCAAATACCATCTGCCTCAATGTGCCTGAAAGTCTCCCAAGTTCACTGATTCTACTTAAACTTGACCAGCCTTTAGCTTCTGCAGACCTTTTCAGTGTTATGCAGTCAAGTCTAGGGTCGGTCTGGGCTGACTTTGCATATTATGGGATGCCCATTCAGACTTAATTTCCCTGGCTGCGTCTGCCTCCTGACCCCCTCCCCAAACTCATTTGTGGCTGCCGGGGGTCATAAATTGGCTGCACCAGTGGACCACCTGACCAGGACAGATGCAGGCCACAGTCAGACAATGGCTGCATAGCCACCATCTGTGGGGAAGAGAAAGAGACAGAGAGAGGGGAAGATGCATGGAGAAATAGAGATACATGTACATATACAATAAATACAAGAGAGAAGGGAAACAAATGCATATTGAAATAGAGTATTGCAGTAATCAGATATACACACTCATAGACAGCAAGGAGAGATATACAGGGGAGCAGGGAGAGGTAGAGTAAGGGATAATTAAAATAAGAAATGAGAAAACAGACAGTGAGAAGTACAGATGTAGGATCTTAATTTGAGCAGTTTGCGACAGAAGGAAAATAATCCTGCAGCAACAGGAAATGTGAATTACTTTGTGGATTATAATTAATGGACATTTTTGTAGGGGGTTGATAATAAAAAAATCATTAGGGGAAAATCAAGTCTGAAATGTTAAAGTCGAACTTACAAACAAGCCTTTTAAGAAGCCTTTTTAAACCTCAAATACACTACAAGTGCATTGCAGGAAAGTTATTCTGCAACTGGGTGATCAAATTAAGATCCTACATCTGTAGGTTGACAGAGCGAAAAAGAGAGATAGAGGGAGAACAGATACAGAAGAAACTGGAAAACAGAGCACTGGAAAAAGATAAGATATAGAAACAGAATAAAACAGACAATGCTAGCAAAGCCCAAGTGCAGGAGGAGGGGGAGCAAAGTAATCGTGCCAGAGTGAGGGATCACCTCTGACCTCCCACCTCTGACCTCCCACCCCTGACCCTCTCCCTGCAGGCCCTCATGAAATTATGCGTGAGATGGTTGGGGATGGGGTTTGAGTTATGGTGTTAGGGGGTGGAGCTATGATAGGGTTTTTGGTGCTATAGGCCTTTGATTGGCAGGCCTTGATAGAGTAGCGAGACGGTCCCCGCTTCACCTCCCTGGCCTGTGGGGACACTTGTCTTTGTCACAGCTGCAGGCGACAAACACAGGCAAGGCCAAGTTCAGGGGACAGAGGCCACCGAGTGCCAGACAGACACACAGAAGGGCTCAGGACACAAAGGGACACGACAGCCATTGTATGTTTGCAAAACAGCTTATTCTAAGGGACGTCTATGTGTAGGTCTACAGGCCCATTCCCATGGCTTCTGGTTAGCATCCTCATGCATAGGGAAAGCTGAGAGTCACTTTTCATTCACACCTTCTGAATATGTGCATAATATTCCAGGGAAGTTAGGACAATTCACAATTGTCATGTGGTGTTTGATTGGGACCTATGTGTTGCGTTAGATTTTAGCCCTGGTCATGGTCCTCTCATTGTATTGCTCTGATGACACTTGAATCAGGTTTACAGAGAGGAAAACATATTCAGTATATTTCTGGATAGTTCAGTATATTTCGGTATAGCTCTGTATGAGAAATGGTGCGAAACAGTTGAAAACCAATCTATGACTATGATTGGTTTTCATGATTGAGGACCTAAATGTGTGTGTGACCAAATTTGTGTGTGTGTCCAGGATGCTGAAGACGTACAGAAACACAGAAAACTCTAGATAGTCCAGCCACACCTTTGGTAGGCAAACAGCTAGACAGAGGGACAGGCAGACCCAAAGAAAAGCATTCACTGCAGGTTTCTCCTCTAGTTCACTGAAATAATAGGAACCGCTAACCCTCATTGAAATAACAGGGCTTGAATGCATCTCTACTCTAAATAAATGGCCTTGCCCATGTTCAAGTGTGAAGTGCACTCTAGCACAGGAGAGAGGGATGCTAGAGGGTAGATTCATTACCCGTCCTTCCCCCAAATGCAGTAGTATGGAGCAGCCCCCATTCACTCTCACAAAGGCAGCCATCTCTTTTGCTCGCAAATGAGTAAACCAGCAAACCTGCACCCTAACCCTAACCACAGTCCCCCTCCTCCCCCTCTTCTCTCCTCCCTCAGTCCCTTCTGCAGAGGGGCAGGCTGGGACAGCTGGGGAGCTCTCTCTGCAAACAGAATGACAATGACAATGACCCTGACTGCCATTCTGTCACCAGGCTCACACACATATCCACCATTGATTGAGTGGTTTACTCGAACTCAATTTCAGTTCTCCACAATGCTGGAGCTGAAGTGAAATACACACTTATTAAACACGTATTCTAGACTGTTTGGAGTACTCCTGTCAGGCTAGGCATAAGGTATTGGACAGTTCGTTGCTGATGGATATCTCTAGAGGGCCATCTATGGTAGCTCACTGTTTCAACTTTACTTAAACCAATATTTGGCCCTATGCTTTGCTCTCAGGTGGATTTATGTTAGGGAGACTGTAGAAAACACTGTATGGAGGACTAAACGTGTTCCTGTGGTAATATAAAAACGTTTAGCACAATTTATTGTCATATCCAAGTTCTGCTACCCTGGGAACCCTAACCGATATATATCTCCTCAATATCCTCAAATCTCCACAAGATAAAACCAAGCATTTTTGTTTATCTTTTCGGTACACAAGCTTTAGAGGCCCAGCTTGCGTATCATCTTTTATTTTCCTGTCCTTTATTAATGCAAAGAGATTTAGGCTCAGCGTCCTGGTTAGAAATAAAATCCATCCCTGCCATTGATTAATGGCCGCCTCAACCCCCCATGCCCCCTGTCCCTTCACCCCTACACCCCCCACCCCCTCTCCTCTTGGTCCGCTTTTCCCAGAGTCCTGACAATGGATTTGTGAGCAGGCTAATTTTTACGAGGGGGGTGGGGGTAGTAGTAGAGATGCGTGTAGAGGGAGGCGAGGCATCAGGTTTTTGCACACAGATATGTGCCATTGTGGCAGAGAGACTGCATCTGTCCCCCCTCTGTCCCCCTCTCCACTCGGGTGTCACGAGAGGGACGGACAGGAGTGTCGCTTTAATTGGGGGACGAGATGCTGCTGTCATGGCTCATGAACTTGATTTTGGACTCATGCTCAGCTGGAGTCCGAGTCTGGACCTTGTTGGAGATGGTGGCTCTTCATGTTTGTGGATTATTTGGGGATTTGGATTCAGAGGCAAACACTCATCCTGACCACAGAAAACACAGAACAGAATGACATTTCGTCCTTTTCAAGTCCTTCAAGTAATATTTGACACCTAAACTATATTCATTTGAGCACAAGCAGGGTATATAAAATATTGAATGAACCCTAGAACTTAAATTAAGATTGTATCTACACATTTGTACTTTTCCCCTTCTCTTGTACACTGTCCATTATCGCAAACATAATGTTGGCAAGTTTATAACTCATCTCAGTCTCACAGCCAGTATGGTCAGTATAACATCAAGTCCATCTGTGTCAAGTGCATTGCTGAAACATCTCTGCTGCCCTCTACTGTGCTTTATAGTAATTGCAAGACATAGGCAAAACTGCACAGTCAAAGCAGCCCCTGAGCCCCATAATGGCAAGCAGTATCTCATCCCCTATCCATCTCCCTCCGCACCCCCTCTCAAATAAATGAAATTTAAATAAACAACATAATGTAGATATTGCAAAGCAGTCTTTGAGATAGTAAAAGATGGCAGAACATTGCATCACATATATTAATTACATAGCACATAGAGAAATAGGAGAAGCTCACTCTCTTTCTTTTTCTTTCTCTCTATTCCCAGCTCCTCCTGAGTTTTTGCAGTGGCCGCAGTCTGTCTCCAGACCAGCAGGGAGCAGTGCAGTGTTCACCTGTATGGCCCAGGGTGTCCCCGAGCCTCACCTTATCTGGCTGAAGAACGGCAAAATCCTGACGCCTGGTGACAACGTCAAGCTCACCAACAATAACAGGTACAGTAGTATGCTTTTACTCATCTACATTTACTTTTAGATCTGCCAATATAAGATTAAGTAATGTAATTAATACATTCATTACACCACCATTATCATGGTCACTCCAACTCTTAACAATGTCCTCTACCCTCCCCCCACAGTACGCTGGCGGTAACGCGCATCACCACGGAGGACGAGGCCATCTACCAGTGTATTGCTGAGAACAGCGCTGGCACCAACCAGGCCAGTGCCCGCCTGGCCCTCACCCAGTCCACGGAGTTGCTTGAGGCCCCCCAGGACCTGACGGCCATGGCCCTGTCCCCCACCACCCTGCAGCTCACCTGGGCCCAGCCCTCCCCAGAGGTCACCGACGGCATCATCGGATATGTGCTGCACATCCGCATGTTTGGCGGTAAGGAGGCTGTTGTAATATAATATTACTTCATTGTCCAAAGTGAATCTATATTTTTGCTGTCTTATGTAATTCATATGGAGAATTGAATATCATTTTTTTGCTGACACTTATGCATCTAGAAGTACACAAGACTGCCTCTTTTGAATACCTTCCTGTCGTAAAATGCAAAGATGATGACCTCACTTCCTGTTTCCTGTCCCCTCCAGAGCCAGACAGCAGAGAGCTGCAGGAGGCCGTCAGTAAGACCACCTTCCAGCATGAGTTCACCACCCTGGAGCCGGCCACCACCTACTCCATCTACCTCAAGGCCTACTCCCCTCTGGGAGCCAGCCAGCAGTCCAGCACTGTTGTGGCTACAACACTAGGGGGCGGTAGGTCATTTAGATATCATGAAATTAAAGGAGATATAAGCTGTTGCATATCAGAGTGCCTAATTTCTCATGTTCCTCTATCGCTCCTATATTTTCCTCTATCTCTTTTATTTTTCTCACCTTTCTATCTTTTCCTGTTTCTGTCAAATCTCTTAGTTTCAGTTTTTCACATTTTGTTTCTGTCTATTCGAAGCCTCACTCATCTCTTTCCCTTTTCTCTATCTGTCTTCTCATGTGTGGAATTCAATGTGTATGTTAATCCCTTCATCCTCTCTGTTTCCCTCTCTCTCTCTCCCCTCTTTCCTCTCCCCGGTCTTTCCCCTCACAGTACCCAGTTCTCCCAGTTTCTTCACCAAGGTGCTGAACAAGACGGCAATGCAGGTGTTCTGGGAGCTGCCCAGTAAGCCGGGCAAGGTAGAGGGCTTCAAGCTGTCCTACCGCAAGGTCCCCCAGCCCAACTTCCAGGGGCAGGAAGCATTTCCTGGTCACATCAACACCCACACCATCTCCCATCTAGGTCAGTGATGAGGCAGCATACTACTAACCAATGTCACTGCAGGGTCTCAGATTGCAATGACTCACACAAAGCAGACATTTTCACAATGCAGAGCGCCAGTACTGGTACCAAAAGGACCTTTGAAATGGAATGAATGTAACTAAAATCTGTGTATTAGGGTGTTGCTTTTTAAAACTGTTTATGGTTGATTTTCCTAACTGTAAGCTATAAAAATAAAGAGAGTCGCACACTCCATATGTACAACCTCCCAGTAACTGGCCATCTGTTTCAGAACCCGCTGCTGTGTATGAGATCCAACTGGTGGCCTACAACGGCAATGGGGACAGCGCTGCCAACAAGCGTCTGGTTTCACTGGCTGAGAGTGGTACCAGCGCCAAGACCAGCACCGGTGAGACACAAACACTGACCTTAGGATCAGTACCCTATGTGTAGAGTACTGTCAAACACCAGGTGGCGATGTGGAGCAATGATGATCTCTAGTCAGTTTGTGTGTCAGGGGTACATTTTTTATTTCAGTAATTTATCCAGAGCCTCTAACAGTCTTCTTGGGTCTTCCTCGAGTCTTCTTGGGTATGACGCTACCAGCTTGCCACACCCGTATTTGGGGATTTTCTACCATTCTTCTCTGCAGATCCTCTCAAGCTTTGTCAGGTTGGATGGGGAGCGTCGCTGCACAGCTATTTTCAGGTCTCTACAGAGATGCTCGAACGGGTTCAAGTCCGGGCTCTGGCTGGGCCACTCAAGGACATTTAGAGACTTGTCCCGAAGCCACTCCTGCGTTGTCATGGCTGTGTGCTTAGGGTCGTTGTCCTGTTGGAAGGTGAACCTTCGCCCCAGTCTGAGGTCCTGTGCGCTCTGGAGCAGGTTTTCATCAAGGATCTCTCTGTACTTTGCTCCGTTCATCTTTGCCTCGATCCTGACTAGTCTCCCAATCCCTGCCACTGAAAAACATCCCCACAGTATGATGCTACCACCACAATGCTTCACTGTAGGGATGGTGCCATGTTTCAATCTTGGTTTCATCAGACCAGAGAAGAGTCCTTTAGGTGCCTTTTGGCAAACTCCAAGAGGGCTGTCATGTGCCTTTTACTGAGGAGTGGCTTCCGTCTGGCCACTCTACCATAAAGGCCTGATTGGTGGAGTGCTGCAGAGATGGTTATCCTTCTGGAAGGTTCTCCCATCTCCACAGAGGAACTCTGGAGCTCTGACAGAGTGACCATCGGGTTCTTGGTCACCTCCCTGACCAAGGCCCTTCTCCCCAGATTGCTCAGTTTGGCCAGGCGGCCAGCTCTAGGATGAGTCTTGGTGGTACCAAACTTCTTCCATTTAAGAATGATGGAGGCCACTGTGTTCTTGGGGACCTTCAATGCTTCAGAAATGTTTTGGTACCCTTCCCCAGATCTGTGCCTCGACACAATCCTGTCTCGGAGCTCTACGGACAATTCCTTCAACCTCATGGCTTGGTTTCTGCTCTGACATGCACTGTCAACTGTGGGACCTTATATAGACAGGTGTGTGCCTTTCCAAATCGTGTCCAATCAATAAATTTGACCACAAGTGGACTCCAATCAAGTTGTAGAAACATCTCAAGGATGATCAATGGAAACAGGATGCACCTGAGCTCAATTTCGAGTCTCATAGCAAAGGGTCTGAATACTTATGTAAATAAGGTATTTCTGTTTTTAATTTTTTATACATTTGCAAAAATGTATAAAAACCTGTTTTCGCTTTGCCGTTATGGGGTATTGTGTGTAGATTGATGAGGAAAATATTAATTAAATCAATTTTAGAATAACGCTGTAACATAACAAAATGTGGAAAAAGGGAAGGGGTCTGAGTACTTTCCTAAATGCATTGTAAATTACCAAAGTTACCATAGATTGCCTTATATTTTCTGTTAATTACCTAAATTACTTTGGTAAATTACCAGTGGCTTTGCAAACCTAGTCAGGGGATATAAGTAAAAACATATACTCATCCTGGATAAGTGTGTCAGCTATATTATGAAAAGATAAATGTAATGTAAATCTCTTTAGTTAAACTTTCAGATCACAGAAAGAACATGTCAGTGTGGGTCTGCACAGATGTTTGTCAAGTATATACAGTGAGGGAAAAAAGTATTTGATCCTCTGCTGATTTTGTAAGTTTTCCCACTGACAAATAAATGATCAGTCTATAATTTTAATGGTAGGTTTATTTGAACAGTGAGAAACAGAATAACAACAAAAAAATCCAGAAAAACGCATGTCAAAAATGTTATAAATTGATTTGCATTTTAATGAGGGAAATAAGTATTTGACCCCTCTGCAAAACATTACTTAGTACTTGGTGGCAAAACCCTTGTTGGCAATCACAGAGGTCAGACGTTTCTTGTAGTTGGCCACCAGATTTGCACACATCTCAGGAGGGATTTTGTCCCACTCCTCTTTGCAGATCTTCTCCAAGTCATTAAGGTTTCGAGGCTGACGTTTGGCAACTCGAACCTTCAGCTCCCTCCACAGATTTTCTATGGGATTAAGGTCTGGAGACTGGCTAGGCCATTCCAGGACCTTAATGTGCTTCTTCTTGAGCCACTCCTTTGTTGCCTTGGCCGTGTGTTTTGGGTCATTGTCATGCTGGAATACCCATCCACGACCCGTTTTCAATGCCCTGGCTGAGGGAAGGAGGTTCTCACCCAAGATTTGATGGTACATCGTCCCTTTGATGCAGTGAAGTTGTCCTGTCCCCTTAGCAGAAAAACACCCCCAAAGCATAATGTTTCCACCTCCATGTTTGACGGTGGGGATGGTGTTCTTGGGGTCATAGGCAGCATTCCCCCTCCTCCAAACACAGCGAGTTGAGTTGATGCAAAAGAGCTCCATTTTGGTCTAATCTGACCACAACACTTTCACCCAGTTCTCCTCTGAATCATTCAGATGTTCATTGGCAAACTTCAGACAGGCTTGTATATTTGCTTTCTTGAGCAGGGGGACCTTGCGGGCGCTGCAGGATTTCAGTCCTTCACGGCGTAGTGTGTTACCAATTGTTTTCTTGGTGACTATGGTCCCAGCTGCCTTGAGATCATTGACAAGATCCTCCCGTGTAGTTCTGGGTTGATTCCTCACCGTTCTCATGATCATTGCAACTCCACGAGGTGAGATCTTGCATGGAGCCCCAGGCCGAGGGAGACTGACAGTTCTTTTGTGTTTCTTCCATTTGCGAATAATCGCACCAACTGTTGTCACCTTCTCACCAAGCTGCTTGGCGATGGTCTTGTAGCCCATTCCAGCCTTGTGTAGGTCTACAATCTTGTCCCTGACATCCTTGGAGAGCTCTTTGGTCTTGGCCATGATGGAGAGTTTGGAATCTGATTGATTGATTGCTTCTGTGGACAGGTGTCTTTTATACAGGTAACAAGCTGAGATTAGGAGCACTCCCTTTAAGAGTGTGCTCCTAATCTCAGCTCGTTACCTGTATAAAATACACCTGGGAGCCAGAAATCTTTCTGATTGAGAGGGGGTCAAATACTTATTTCCCTCATTAAAATGCAAATCAATTTATAACACATGCGTTTTTCTGGATTTTGTTGTTGTTATTCTGTCTCTCACTGTTCAAATAAACCTAACATTAAAATTATAGACTGATCATTTCTTTGTCAGTGGGCAAACGTACAACATCAGCAGGGGATCAAATACTTTTATCCCTCACTGTACACAAGGACAGGGAATGTGTTTTTTGGGTACTTTTGTTTTCAACTCTTTCTGGGTGTAATTAGTGCACAATATTTGCCTCATTATATTAAAGTTAAAGCAGATCGCTGTATCGACACCACAGATGGTGTGAGTCATGGCGTTTGTGTGGGTGCGTGTGCGTATGAATGTGTACCCCACTACTGTTTCTCTACTAACGCAACCCATTTTTGTGTGTGTTTGTCCAGGTGGGCAGAGCCCATGTAATTGCAGGCAGGATGACGAGGGGTCAATGACTGGCATTGTGGTGGGAATCCACATTGGCATGGTATGCATCATCTTCTGTGTGCTGTTCCTCATGTTTGGCTACCGCCGCAGGTAAGGAGGCACTTTTTGGTAAAATTGAATATGGTAGCAGAATATGGTTTTAATATGGTTTTATAGTAATAGGAAGTGTAATAACTCTAGATTTTAATTTGCACATTGCTTTATTTATTATTGCCTGGATATTGAGTCACTTTGACTCGAGGACATGGGTCTCATGCCATGTTTGAATGCTTCTCTCCCAGCTTCTTCTGCAGGAAGGGGACCCAAGATGGCTGGTCAGGGCCCCGAGGAGGAGACAGGAACCAGCGGGCTGGCTCACCAAAAGAGGGGGTGATCCGCATGCCCGAGGTCATTGAATTAGTGCCTCAGGTAAGGAGCTGTAATATGCACAATTCTACAAATATTATACATCATACACACTCACAGTTCTAGCTTTCTGTGTCCTATGGAGCGGTTAGTATAATAATAACCATCCTTCTCTTTTCTGCCTGTAGAGATGTGACTCTATCACTGCTCCAGTGATGGTTGTTAAAGGTCAAGCCCTCCCAGCGCAGTGCCAAGTCCTCATCGAGCAGCCCCCACCATGCCAGCCTGGCACAGGCACCGGCTAAAGCACCCAAACACCACTCCACTTACCTCCCCCAACCCCAGTCCCTTTACCCTGAAAAATGAATGGCTGTTCTATGGTTCCTCCACCTCACCTGCCCACCAACGCCTTAGCCATAGTCTGCCTATTGCAGCGTCCAGCCATAGTTCTAGCACTGAATGAGAGAGAGAGATTGAGAATGAAATTGAGAGTAAGAGATGATGTGTTGAGGACTTCTGTTGAATGTCCAATACCACAAAGGAAAAAAGGTATTTCATAATAGCTTCAAGTAAAAACAAAGTAGAACCAATGTAGTCATGAGTAACTATTGAGATTTTAACCCCATTTCAAGTCAACTTACTGTCTTGTGTCTTTTACACCAAAGCTGAAAGCCTTATTTTAACATTTTATTTTTAGTTCCATGGAAATGTATTGATAGCCATAGAGGAAATGGGCACAGACCATTTATTATTCAAAATGCTGCTTGCTCATCTCTGAAGAAAACTGCAAATTACTATAGTCCTTATATATTCTGTGTGGTATTGGACATTGTGCATCTTCTTAAAACCAAAACCCATAAATAGCTTCATTTTATGTAATTTTAAGTTAATCGCCAATGGTGCCATTTTCAGGTTCTGCCAAAAACAGATAGATATACTGAGGCCTTTTACCAGTTTGAACAGTGAACATGGCTCTCAGATGATTAGATGTTGAGCTTGAGTCAATGGATGAGATAGAAAGTCTATTAGTCTCCATCTTACATTGAGGCCAGTACCAAAGTGATTTCTGTGTTCAGCTTGTGAAACAGTAGATATAGTGAATGTTGTCAGTCGATAGGTTTTCTCTGGTTAGCTCCACAAGATTGTACCTCAGGGCTACGTAACGTGGTCTGCTTTAGCCTTGCCGAACCTGACTGAGTTGATAGTTTGTCTCACCGTGTTAGCCTTGAGGCGGTCCGGTGTCAAGGGATCACAGATTCAGCCATTTTTGTTCAACCCCTATCCCAAACTCTTTGTTACATTTCTGCTCCCCCACCAAAACGTTTTACCTCCAAAGATAGCTACCTCAGCCTGACGAGAACGTCAGAGCTATCAAGGTAACCATTTTGCCTGTCGTGCTGCTGGTCAAGCATACCTACCTCAACCAAAAGGGTACTTCTGTACCCCCTTTTCCTTTTTCTTTTTGGGTGCCAATGTCAGTCCTGTGCCAGCTGCCACTCCTTGTGTTCAGAGGGTGGTACACTCTTCGATTACTTCCTGTCAAGAAAAGAAGGAGGCCTTGGATTGTGATTGAATGTCACTGGGCCCAATTTCTACCCAGAATGTAACTGGTTGGATCTGTGGGTCTGCAAGTTCACTTATGTTGTTTGACATTGTATGATTCCTGATCGCCGATTCTCTGCTTGAATCTACTGCCAGCTCCTAACCCTGCTATTGGGTCTCAACAATTTGTCCAAACCCTGAACTTCTGCCTTAATTTTAAGCGGGTCATTCAGAGTTGGGCCACTTCAGCTACTGACATGCAGTATGGAAGCACATGGCTATGATTCAAGCACATATTCTACCTCAGACTCAGCAGCTTCACAAATGGGTGATGGAGAGACCACCATCATTGATGATGTCACAACAAGCTGTCAAGAACAACAACATGTCTCCTCAGTCAAACAGGGAAAGCGAGATGAATGTCTCTTTATTAAGGCACCACCTGCTGCTGCCACCATCTCATCTCGCTGGAGGAAGACATGACTCAGAAATGTGCAACAGGAAACAAAGTTGGAAGCCTGACAGAAAGTGAGCAATAAATATGAACTCACAGCTTTTTTTCAACTTTGAACATTGCATGAAAGTATGGACATTAAGGAACATAAAGCCCAAGTTTCACCATTCCGTTATGGATGAATTTGCTGACGTTCTTGCCCTTTCCTGCAGAATTCCAAAATGTAATTATAAATGTATTTTGTTGCTGAGACGGCCATTTTTGGGAAGCTTTCTGTCACCAACTAAAGGTGATTGGTTTGCAGTGCGTCAAATACCTTTGTTGTCATTGGAACCTGTTGTTCAGCAGACCATGGTTCAATTTCTCTAATGACTAATTTGTCTTGTATTTTGTCTTCATGTGTATTCATATTCAATTCTTACCTCACACTCACAAGGCATGAATGACACTAGCTTTTGCCGTAGACCGCTGTTTCAACAAAACTTTCAAAATATTATATGAAAACCAAGTCGAACGATATCCAAAGATGTGTGATTGTTACGGTTTTCAGTCTTTCCTTGATTAGCCTTTTCCCCCCCAAAAAAGTTGTTTTCAGTTGGGTTCCTGTTTTAAGGGGCTGCCATTAGCCAATGACGAGACACACAAGCTTACATAAACAGCTTACATAAACCAAAAAAAAACTAATTCAATGCTAATTCATGAAACCACCTGTAACACTGTAAAATGTTCACTGGTTGTTTTTCATGTTTCTCACTGACAGACCACATGAGACATGGAATTCCACACATTTTCAGTTTCTTTTCAATATAACATTTTACTTTGAAAACCGAAAATGGGATATATATTTTCATATATTGTTAAAAGAAGGATGGAGTTGAAATTGCCAAATAACTGTCCTTTGAATTATAGAAATACTATGACCAAATAACTCATACATATTCGAACATTTAAATAATTTATGTTCCATTTATTAATGACCTAAGCACAGGAATATCTGTGTTGTTAAAAAATATTGTGGTAGAGCATCGCCTTTCCCCCTTTTGTAACTACTGACTAAAATTCCAGTCAATTTGCTGGAGATACTCGGGCAAGTCTCCATCAAGCATAAGAGGATTCCATTTAAGTAAATTTGTTTTCAGATCCTCAAAATATATTGTGTTGTAACTGTTTGAATGGCTGTGAAAGACTTAGCCTCAATACAAGTTATGTCTCTATTTTGTGTGGAGGCCCATCTTTCATTGCCAGTTTCTGAATCTAGTATTCTGTGCAGAATTGGATTAGCTACCACCACATACCCTAACAAAGCCACATAGTGCCACTGTCCTCAAGGTTCTAGATCAACTGTTTACTCCAGGTATCACTGATGCCTTCCTTTTTTTTTTTTTTTACTGTGAATACCTTATCTACCATTTTTTTTCTATTTGAGTATGATATGTGTGATACCAAAAGGAAAAAAATTGCGGTCAATATTTTATTATTTGAATAACAAGACATAAGTTGACCCAATATTTATTTGAACAAAACCACAAATGTTGAAAAGAATAGAATGCTAACAATAAGTTTGGCTTTTCTTTTTATAGAACATTTCTTCTTCTTTCCTTTTATACATTTTCCCTCTCAAGGCTGTCCTGCTGTGTATGGGAAATCTTGCCAAAATTAAGACCTATTAATGAGTTCCTTTTTTAAATGTTATTATTGTTATTAATATTATAATTATTGGCATTTTTGGATT
The DNA here is from genome assembly GCF_020615455.1 of Coregonus clupeaformis. Lineage (NCBI taxonomy): Eukaryota > Metazoa > Chordata > Actinopteri > Salmoniformes > Salmonidae > Coregonus > Coregonus clupeaformis. The sequence goes on from NC_059219.1 coordinate 11,081,576, forward strand.
CCCTCCTTTTGATTTTCATATTGGTTGGCTCTTTTAGTTTCTGTTTTATTTGTAGTTGAATGATGTGGAAAATGTTTGCTAGAAATTTGAGAATTTTAAAAAGAATGGTGTATTGTCAGCAAAAGGAAGTGTAAAAAGCAGCATTTTGACATTGAAGGAACGATACCTCAAACTGTCTTGCATTCTCCAAATGTATATTTCCTCTCTTAACTCCTTTAGCAGCAGCTCAGCACCAACCCTGTTAAGTTAATTTGCAAAGATGGACACTTGCCATACTAAAATAAGCCATATAGGAGTTTTCCTATGCCATAATTGACACTACTGTTGTGTATTACAGTCCATACTTTGATATCAGGTTACTGAATTGGAACCTAACAATTGAGTACAGTATTTCTTGATGCCAGACGCACAACCTACCTCTTGCTAAACATTTACACATAGTAGAAAAAACCTGAAATGTAGTGAATAAATGCTTGAACCAATGAAAAAACCAATGCTTTAATGTTCCTACTTTTCTCTAAAAAACATTCATTTTTGTGTGTCATAAGAACCCCCCCAAAGCTTTAAACTGCTTTTAAACTAGTTACAGACCAGATGAGAGGAAGACGTGTATAATGTGTACTATTATAGCATAACTAGAGACCGTAACATTTATCTTTTTTTCTTCTTTTTCTTACTGTACAAATGGATCGTTGTTTGGTTATTAATTGAATTGAACTAACGCAGAGTAAGATCACATTGTAGTTGTTTTTGTCCCTGACTTTTATACCATAGGTCTCTGGTTGATATGACTGTTTGAATATGTAAACTGTTTCTTTATGTTTCTCCTTTCAGATGAAATGACACCTGTAAACCAAATAAAACTAAGATCATTATGTAGACATCAGTCATCCCGGAGAGTTCATTTATAATGCTGGTGATACCCTCATAATGAATGAAAGTTTAAATGTATTAACACTTTTATTTATTTATTTCACCTTTATTTAACCAGGTAAGCCAGTTGAGAACAAGTTCTCATTTACAACTGCGACCTGGCCAAGGTAAAGCAAAGCAGTGCGGTAAAAACAACAATAACACAGAGTTACATATGGAATAAACAAAACGTACAGTCAATAACACAATAGAAAATCTATATACAGTGTGTGCAAATGTAGTAAGTTATGGAGGTAAGGCAATAAATAGGCCATAGTGCAAAATAATTACAATTTAGTATTAACACTAGAGTGATAGATGTGCAGAAGATGATGTGCAAATAGAGATACTGAGGTGCAAATGAGCAAAATAAATAACAATGTAAATAACAATATGGAGATGAGGTAGTTGGGTGGGCTAATTACAGATCGGCTGTGTACAGGTGCAGTGATCGGTAAGCTGCTCTGACAACTGATGCTTAAAGATAGTGAGGGAGATAAGTGTCTCCAGCTTCAGAGATTTTTGCAGTTCGTTCCAGTCATTTGCAGCAGAGAACTGGAAGGAATGGCGGCCAAAGGAGGTGTTGGCTTTGGGGATGACCAGTGAGATATACCTGCTGGAACGCATACTACGGGTGGGTGTTGCTATGGTGACGAATGAGCTAAGATAAGGCGGGGATTTGCCTAGAAGTGATTTATAGATGACCTGGAGCCAGTGGGTTTGGCTTCCAATAACCTTTATTGTTGATTCAAAGATGTGTGTTGTAGACTTTTATCAAAAAGCTATACCCCAGACCTGAACCAGCTAAAATTAGAATATTATAATGTAATGGTTAATGTTAAAGCTGATTTAATTTAAAATGAGTCATGCCTGGTTTCACCCAGTCAACCCTGTTGAATTAATTACACCATAAAGTGTGCCTTTTTCAGAAGCAGCGACAACTATTTTTTCCCTAATGCAAGGTTAGTCAGAGTGTGGGTTTGATTGAATTCCAGCCCCAGTGACATACTGTAGATCTACTGTATGAAATGCAACCGTTCAACATGTAGTTAAAAAATAAATGTCAAATATGGCAGCGAGCAGGGGGTTCACAGGATGACAGAAAGGACACAAGATCAGTTGGATAACAAAGCAAGCAGTCTTATCATGTAGGAACTATCTTCCTTTATGTGCAATCATGAGTCTAAATACAACATCTGGAGTGAATCTGACATATGGTTTATGAGGAGAAGATTTTGAGCATTAGCGTTACATATGCAAAGAATGAGTCGTCAACAGTTTCCTTGTTTTTTTAGATATCAATACCAAATTCAGTGTGTTTTATCTTAGGGACGTCCATGATAGCGACGCCACATTTAAAGTTGATAGGCCACTTTGGAGTGGATTTAAAGTGGTTTAAATGGACACGTAAAATCAGATTTTTGATTTGTCAATAACTCAGCCATATTTTGACCAATCCCATAGCTTTCTCAAACTAAGTTAAGACATGTACCATGGGCCTACATTCCAAATTTGGTTTTCCAGAATTTCCAAGATGGAGAAAATCTATCTGAAGTTTCAAGTCTCTGGGTCAAATGTGGCGGTGGATACGAGGGTTTAAATTAGACTGCTTATCACAGTGTCAACTATAGGCCAATCAGTTACTTATGGCCTCTAGTTTCTGTGTGCCAAATGAGAAAAAAAGTGACCAATTTATGCTTGAGTTATTTGATCATAATCTAAGAATAAAATCGTTTTTCACAGCTTTGCTGTGAACACCTAATTATATTTACTGAACTCGAAAACGATCAGATGCTGCTACAGTGTAGAGTGTACCAGTCTACTCAGCTCTGGCATAGATGCATATGTTTCTATATGGCCTGCTGCCCCCACACTCTGCCCAGGGAGTCCAGGCTAGTGCCAGCCCCAACTAACACCTGCTGAGAATCTGATTAGGCCTGATGCCAGGTAGAGGAGAGAGAAGCTCTGGCCAAGGTGAAAACCGAGTCAGCATTTACCAATTCGATTTGATTTTATGTCATTGCCAATTCAGATGGGGAAAATATGTTTTTGCTGTTGGTTTGCAGTTTAATGACACTGCAGACTCAGCAAGGGGAGAGAGAGTATTTCTTCAAAAGTGTTTTTAGGGTTTGTGATGCCAGCAAAAATTATTTTTGTTTGTATAAGGCCTTCGAAAATGGAGAGAGCTCATTTCTTGTTTTGAAGAAATCTGCTTAACCTGCAACATTGTCATACAACTATACTGTACAGGGGATAAATGTCTAACAAATGCCATTTAATGCCCTTACAAAGTATATTGGTATTAAGTATGTAATATATGACCTGGTGACCCCAACATCTATAGTGCCATTTCCACAGTTGCAAAATCAGTCTAGAAAAGAAACACTGCCAATGTTAAAGGTAGACATTTTCAGTTGACTGCCTGAAAGTCATGAAAGGATTCAAACCCACAGTAACCTTACTGAAATAAATCCCAGTGTGGAGGAACATCTCCTGAGAGACATCTTAAAATAAATATGTTATTCCTGATTGTGAGGTAAGCAATGGGCATTGAGCATCTCATTGACTTTAGTACTGCCGAGAACAAAAGAGAGGGATTCAGCCGGACATCAAGAGCGTGTAGACAGCTTTATGCCTCTTATGGGTCTTGTTAATGTCTCAGTGATGTCTGGTTAAGCCTGCCACTTTCATGTCACCTAAGCCCACACCCTCCTATTTTTCTCTCCCCCTCATAAGGGCTATAAATACACATGAGGATTCACACACTGTGGATGGTCATTACTCTCTGAGCAAAGTTATATCCTGACAATTACTCACACAGGTGAGAACATGCCGCTAATTCAATGTTGTCTGAGACGTGGTGAAATTATGGTAAGCGTTACAGATAATGGTGAAATTAACTTTCCTTTTTCTCCACTCTCTTCTCGTCAACCAACCAACCAACCAACCAACCAACCAATTAATTTCCCCATGGAGACATTTTCCAGCTTGCAGATGTCAACATTAAGACCGCCAATGACACATTATCTTGAAAATGGTGCAAACATTTCTGATAAAGTTGTTGGAGGCAGTTTGCTTAAACTGCTGTCTGCATCACATTACCACTGATTACTACCATTTACAGAGCCATACTACCATATTTGACTACCGCATTTTTTGTTGTTGCAGTTTTATAATGCTATTCTACACATTTTGTCATGAGGCTAATATAGCACATTTCCTGCAATTCTACACTTTTGCCATGGGTCATAAAGAAAATGTTGCAGTTTAAAAAGCTAATTTTCTGCTTTTGTTTACATTTTGCCATGAGGCTGAGAGAGAATTTTGACGTTCCTGCTATTCTACACATTTTGCTATCATATGCTATCTGGGGGGGTTGGTGCCTGTAGGTCGGGGCCCCAGGGCCCATTCAATAATCTGGCCCTGACCATACATGACTGAGAGACAGATACCTATGGAGCAAACTTAATATTTTTATACCGCTAGCAGAGATGTGACTATTGGAAAGAAAAAGGGGGAAAGCTATGAGAACTTTCCTCTCCCTGTCTCCTTTCCTTTCTGAAATGATGTGTAAGAACTGGATAGGTGAAAGTTAACTCCTGGTAGTCATCATTGGTCTGTTCTTTCATGTCAATGCAGTAAGGACAGGAGACGAGGAGCCATGTTAGAGTGAGATGCACCCACTTTCTCTTTGGAATTTATTTAGTTGTTTTGTCTGGTAATGATATCCTGTTGGTGATGAAATGCATATTCTCATTTTGGAATACAGGCCATTTACCATTTCAATTATCTTCCGATGAGCTTAATGTCATAACAGGTTCATGGACAGTCTGACTATTAGCCTAGCATGGCACTTCATATCCTCATCTCCCATGGACACAACTGGGGACAGTTTTTTAGGACGTTTATTTCAGATCCAAATGATCCTGTGATTGTGTTCTCTTCTCTATTTATAAGAAACTGTCATACCAATGTTATACTGACACTGTCAAATAAGGTGCTACCAAAACTTCAAATCAATATTCATTTTGAAGGTCAATAACCACCATCTAAAGGCCATCAATCATGTTGTAGTGCAGTAGTGGCATCTTTCGACATGACAACCATCTAACACTTACATATAGAGCATTATTGAAGAATATATTACATAGGACCTGACAGTCACAAACAGTTCCTGACATAACAGCAAACAATACAGAATCCAAGCTATATTAAGCCTGTCTCCTTTCAGTGGAACCTTCCATCTAATTTCTCATAGGACTAGGATCAGCGATTTCTGGTAGTGTCTGTTGTCACATGTTGGGTTGTGTGGGGAATACATATATGTATATTTTCATCCATTTGTCCCCTGACACCACAGAAATAGACTGTCATTTCTAATTCAACTTGGCATTCATTTGATCTGTGGCAGGTGTGATTCTTCCGGACAGGACCCACCGCAGCTTCTGGCCCAGGGAGTCCTCAGGGAATTGCATTCAGTTTACACCAGAGCATACAGTACTGAAGAAGACAGGATAGTACTGTATGAGTGCTTAAAATTGCACAGCTATCTGTAGGCTCTTCGGCAACTGTTCTCATTTTTTATACTGAGTTCACGCTTCTGAGTTCACTGAGTTCACTGAGTTCATGTTTATACTGTATATACAGTGAGGGAAAAAGGTATTTGATCCCCTGCTGATTTTGTACGTTTGCCCACTGACAAAGACATGATCAGTCTATAATTTTAATGGTAGGTTTATTTGAATAGTGAGAGACAGAATAACAACAAAAAAATCTAGAAAAACGCATGTCAAAAATGTTATAAATTGATTTGTATTTTAATGAGGGAAATAAGTATTTGACCCCCTCTCAATCAGAAAGATTTCTGGCTCCCAGGTGTCTTTTATACAGGTAACGAGCTGAGATTAGGAGCACACTCTTAAAGGGAGTGCTCCTAATCTCAGCTTGTTACCTGTATAAAAGACACCTGTCCACAGAAGCAATCAATCAGATTCCAAACTCTCCACCATGGCCAAGACCAAAGAGCTCTCCAAGGATGTCAGGGACAAGATTGTAGACCTACACAAGGCTGGAATGGGCTACAAGACCATCGCTAAGCAGCTTGGTGAGAAGGTGACAACAGTTGGTGCGATTATTCGCAAATGGAAGAAACACAAAATAACTGTCAATCTCCCTCGGCCTGGGGCTCCATGCAAGATCTCACCTCGTGGAGTTGCAATGATCATGAGAACGGTGAGGAATCAGCCCAGAACTACACGGGAGGATCTTGTCAATGATCTCAAGGCAGCTGGGACCATAGTCACCAAGAAAACTATTGGTAACACACTACGCCGTGAAGGACTGAAATCCTGCTGCGCCTGCAAGGTCCCCCTGCTCAAGAAAGCAAATATACAGTGCCGTCTGAAGTTTGCCAATGAACATCTGAATGATTCAGAGGAGAACTGGGTGAAAGTGTTGTGGTCAGATGAGACCAAAATTGAGCTCTTTGCCATCAACTCAACTCGCCGTGTTTGGAGGAGGAGGAATGCTGCCTATGACCCCAAGAACACCATTCCCACTGTCAAACATGGAGGTGGAAACATTATGTTTTGGGGGTGTTTTTCTGCTAAGGGGACAGGACAACTTCACCACATCAAAGGGACGATGGACGGGGCCATGTACCGTTAAATCTTTGGTGAGAACCTCCTTCCCTCAGCCAGGGCATTGAAAATGGGTCGTGGATGGGTATTCCAGCATGACAACGACCCAAAACACACAGCCAAGGCAACAAAGGAGTGGCTCAAGAAGAAGCATATTAAGGTCCTGGAGTGGCCTAGCCAGTATCCAGACCTTAATCCCATAGAAAATCTGTGGAGGGAGCTGAAGGTTCGAGTTGCCAAACCTCAGCCTCGAAACCTTAATGACTTGGAGAAGATCTGCAAAGAGGAGTGGGACAAAATCCCTCCTGACATGTGTGCAAACCTGGTGGCCAACTACAAGAAACGTCTGACCTCTGTGATTGCCAACAAGGGTTTTGCCACCAAGTACTAAGTAATGTTTTGCAGAGGGGTCAAATACTTATTTCCCTCATTAAAATGCAAATCAATTTATAACATTTTTGACATGCATTTTTCTGGATATTGTTGTTGTTATTCTGTCTCTCACTGTTCAAATAAACCTACCATTAAAATTATAGACTGATCATGTCTTTGTCAGTGGGCAAACGTACAAAATCAGCAGGGGATCAAATACTTTTTTCCCTCACTGTAGCTATGGTCATTAAACCTCATACTGAAAGTATGAGAACAGGAAGCTGTTTGTGTAAGTGTGTACTGTTTTACCAACACAGCTTTTTTCTTACACAAGATGAGACATTGTTTGCTCTGTTGTAACAGACCTATGACAGACAGGAATGACAGAGCTATTTTGGGGGATCGTCAAATGATTAACCCGGGTTAATAATTAATCATAGAGAGTGGAACCAAATATCATGGGCAAATAGTTGTCATTTCACTTTTCTCCTCATCCTCTTTGTGAGAAAGACATAAAGAAGTCCTCCTACCTGTCTAGCAGAGAAGCAGGCACAATGAGCAAGCTCACTTTAGTTGCAGGTAAAAATATTTTCAATATGTTCATGTATATTCTGTTTGTGTAATGTGCAACCTCTCTTTATCTGTGCTTGACTCTAAATCTGTGCTCGTCAAGGTCTGTGCTTGGCTCTTTGCCACTTGGGTGAGTTTCCACTTTTTCCCACACAGATTCTATCAACATGAGACATTTTGTTATTCAAATTGTCACTCAATATTCATGAAGAGAATGATGTTTCTATCAGTCTCTGTCATCTGAAAGGGTTATATAAGGAAGATACTACAATGAAGTTGTGTCACCCTGTGAACTTTGGACACTGGCCATGTCCGAATACCCATACTAGTGTGAAAAAAAATATATTTTATTGCATGTGACATTTTCAAAATAGTACTCCTAATACGCAACTCCCGCCATTTGTTAATTTTGGTACAGCGTGTCAATTTATCTGATTATCAGCTGTCAAACACGTGAGTCGGAAAATATGAGTATGCAGTTTAAGTATGTAGTACGCTAGCATGGGTATTCGGACACGGCCAGTGACTCCGCAAAAAACATATATGATAGACAATGCATTTGGTTCCTGTCTAAGGCTCTAGCTCCCAAGTGGTGGAATGCACATTAATTCTTGCAAACTCCATTATACCAAAGAAGTCTAAAGGAAATTAGTGGGTGGGATTTGACAATAGGGAGCGCTATGATGCAAAGGTATACAACAGTGTTCCTGGGTTCTAATCCAAAATGGTAGACCAAACATCTCTAAAATGCTTTTTCAACTAAGCTAATGCATTACAAAGGCATCAAAGACATCAGTAAAAATTCCATCCTCCTGTTATCATCTTAAGCTCTCCCTTTCCCTTCCTAAGGTCCGTTACCTAAAGGAAAAGGGCTTTGGAGGGGCCATGGTCTGGACTCTGGACCTAGATTACTTTGCTGGACAGTCTTGTGGACAGGGAAAATATTCCCTGATCAGCTGTCTTCGAAAACTCCTCAACATTGGTAAATCACATTTGAACAATTCCTTACTTGTCCAAATGTACTGAACCAGCATATAAACACAACATGCAACAATTTCTAAGATTTAACTGAGTTACAGTTCATATAAGGAAATCAGTCAATTGAAATTCATTAGGCCCTAATCTATGGATTTCACGACTGGGAATACAGATATGCATCTGTTGGTCACACATATCCTTGCAACATGGGGCCTTGCATTGTCCTGAAACATGAGGTGATGGCGGTGGATGAATGGCACAACAATGGGCCTCAGGATCTCGTCACTGTATCTCTATGCATTCAAATTGCCATCGATAAAATGCAATTGTGTTTCGTTGTCCGTAGCTTATGCCTGCCCATACAATAACCCCACCGCCACCATGGGGACTCCGCAAACCCATCGCCTACATTACCCCATTCACGCTGTCTGCCATATGCCCGGTACAGTTGAAACCGGGATTCATCCATGAAGAGCACACTTCTCTAGCGTGCCAGTGGCCATCGAAGGTGAGAATTTTCCCACTGAAGTCAGTTACGACGCCAAACTGTAGTCAAGTCAAGACCCTGGTGAGGATGACGAGCACGCAGATGCTCTTCCCTGAGACGGTTTTTGACAGTTTGTGCAGAAATTCTTCGGTTGTGCAAACCCAGTTTCATCAGCTGTCTGGGTGGCTGGTCTGATGATCCTGCAGGTGAAGATGCGGGATGTGGAGGTCCTGGGCTGGTGTGGTTACACATGGTCTGCAGTTGTGAGGCCGGTTGGACGTACTGCCAAATTCTCAAACTACGTTGGAGGCGGCTTATGGTAGAGAAATGAACATTAAATTCTCTGGCAACAGCTCTGGTGGACATTCCTGCAGTCAGCATGCCAATTGCACACTCCCTCAACATGAGACATCTGTGGCTTTGTGTTGTGTGAAAAACTGCACATTTTAGTGGCCTTTTTATTGACCTCAGCACAAGGTGCACCTGTTTAATGATCATTCTGTTTAATCAGCTTCTTGATACGCCACACCTGTCAGGTGGATGGATTATCTTGGCAAAGGAGAAATTCTCACTAACAAGGATGTAAACAGAAAAAAGCTTTTTGTGCGTATGGAACATTTCTGGGATCTTTTATTTCAGCTCATGAAACATGGGACCAATACTTTACATGTTGCGTTTTTAGATTTTAGTTCAGTGTATATGCAAACACATGTAAGTTTTGCAGCAAAGTGCTATTCTGAATAGACATATTACATTTTCTTTTCACCCAGAACTACCTCACCTGCCGCCTACAAGCACCCCATGGCCAGGGGCACCACCCACAACCAAGGTCACCACTACTACCCGTGTGCCCGGCAGTTTCTGTGCAGGTAGGGCTGGTGGGCTGAATGTCAAAGCAGATGCCCCGGGTTCTTTCTATAACTGAGCTAATGGCATCACCTGGATCCAGAGCTGCCCCGCTGGCCTAGTCTTCAGTGACAGCTGCAAATGCTGCAACTGGCCCTAGGACTGCCTAAAAGCATGTCTGTTAATGACCTATGTACAGCACTGAGGGGCAATTTGCACATTTAATGCATTACACTTTATCTCTTCCAAACACACTTGCTATATTGATTATACAGAGCACATACCCTGTTATTTTATTTGACTGGCTTTATCATCACACTGAATAAAAATTATGTATTTACATTTGTCTCCTTTGTCCCTCTTTCCTTTTCTCTCTCCTTCTACTGAAATGACAGGTATTTTCTCTCTCCTTTTACTGAAATGACAGGTATTTTCTCTCACTGTTGAAATGACAGGTATTTTCTCTCTCCTTCTTCTGAAATGACAGGTATTTTCTCTCACTCTGCTGCCAAGAAGAGGCTCTGGAAGAACATATCATTTTATTACATGTGCACCTGAGCCTCTAGACTGGCGCCCAGTCTCGAGCCTCTTGTCTTTACTGCACAGTTTTAATTCCATAAAACTTTGCCTTGCCAACAAACTGAGATCTAGGGGCTATATTCAATATGTATATTGTAAGATTAAGGCCATTATAAGGTCCAACCAAAATTTGACTTTGGCTTTTAACCTAACCCCTCCTACAGGTTTTGGAGATGTGCAGGGGGCTGCCACACTGGGTGCCCAGGGAGTTATTGTGGGGGGTTAAGTGCCTTGCTCAAGGGCACAACGGCAAGCAATGGCCTCAAGGATTTGATACAGCAATAACCCTCCAGTTGCCAGCTCACTTCCTGACAGATTTATTGCAATATTGTCGATACGATATATCGTCAAAATAATATCCCGATATGTCGTTTCTTTTTTTAATGTATATATTGTTATCACTAATTCGTGATATCTAGGCACCAGTCCAAATTGTGTTAGTGCTAGTTCCAGCCACTGTCAGCAACGTTAGAATAGAAAGGTTTGATTGGACTGATGCTACACGATTCAGAGAGGGCAGTACAGACTTACTTTTGTAAGTATTAATTGAGGACCCAGGTGAGGCGGTACACAATCTTGTTGGCCGTCAGGTCCTCTGTAGCCAGTTCCTGCATCCTCATGGACACAGTGTTGTGGTAGAGCTTGAAGAACCTGTCAAGGTGTTGTAATGTGTTGGGAAGCACTGCACCCGTGTCACTGCTCATTGCGGCCTCCAGCATTGCCCATGGCGCGCTTCAGCACTATCCACATTTGCTTGGCCAGGTCATCCGACAGGCCCTGCATCTTGCCAAAGTAGTTTCGATTGAGGTTCATGTTGTGCATGTTCTTGCTGCCCATGTGGTACTAATCATACATGATGTCATTCCATGAGCACTCCAGGTTCATCAGCTTGTGGTGGCCCTCCAACAGCTCGGCTTGCTCTATCATTAACGGAGTGTCTGTCAACTCAGGCACTGCACAGGAAGGTAGGATAAATATTACTACATAAATACATTGTAACTGTTGTCGTGGAAATTCTAACCAAGTGGGAGAGACACAGTAGTTCCTTCAAATAATTAATATTTATTTAATTAATAATTGCAATAATGGAGCTGGTCAACGACCACCCGTAGGTGATCGTTGAGAGCCCAACGACCCAGAGTTCGGCCTCCCCTTTTATAGAAGGAAACACTCTCTCTTGTCTATGTGCAGTTTAGCAGGTGTGTGAGATCATGGTGGGAACAGAGCGCACAAACAAGTGATAATAACAGTTCTGTTACTCCCTTCTGCCGATACCTTGCTGCTGCTGCTCAAGCTGGGCCCTGTTATCCTCATATCTCCACACAGCTGTGTCCTTGAAAGATACTTACAGAACAGGATGGACCAAAACTGTGGTCCCTCTCAAAAGGCCTTTTGTCTTTGGCCACATGACCAAACCACACAAGGACAGAGATGAAAAATACTAGCTCTTCTCACATAAACAAAACAGATATTGGTAAAAATACAGGTTTAATACAGTGCATGCCATAACATAAGCTTTAAGAACTATTAAAGTAATTATTAATTACATTGTCTCTGCTATACAAGTTTAAAGAGGTTATACAGGATTATTTCCCTCACACTGTACAGTGTCTCATCAAATGCAATGCAAGCCAACAATAATAGTTCCCAATCAAGTGGCATTTGTGCAGCTGACCATACATAAAAACATATTATTCAGGTTCTCCACAGCTGAGGCAAGCTGACTCTGTTGCATCACAGTATATTTTACACGCTTCAGGTTCTCAATGGTGTTGATGCTTTGCCTGCAGTCATTGCCGACTTCTGCCAGGGAGATCTGGATGTCCTTCACATCCCCCAGGGCATTGTGGAGCTGACATAGGCCTGAATGGACCCTGTCTAACTGGGAGTGGATTGCAGCCTGGAGAGTGGGGACAGACAATTGTACATTGTTTAGACAGGGTTTTACATTCATCAAAGGGCAGTACAGATTCACAGAATGCAGCCAATGTCAAAGCTAAACAAATTATTTTCTACGTTCAGTCGTGCTTCTACAAAACACCAGATCTAACTGGGTGATCAATAAACCATGGGATTTATGTCAGTTGCTAGTTCTTAACAGGTAAAAGATTCATTTTCGAATGATTATGCTAGCTAGATAGCTATTGCGGCATACAGAATCAAGCTAACGAGCTAGCTTAAAAATAGCTTGCAAAATAACTTTACCTAATCGATTTTGGTAGCTAGTATCAGACTACAACGCTAGAGTTACAAACTCTTAATAACAATGACTTGGACAATAGCTTTCAAAAACAAATTAAAAAGAAGAAAAAAAGCTTGCTACCTAGTCATAGAAGAAAAACATTTAAACATACCCTCCATGACAGCCAACAGCTGGTGTTCTTTGATGGACATTGCAATCAGTTTCAGTGGTAACCTGGTAACGCACATCGTGATCGACAGGTGGTTGCGCCAGACAACATAGCTGTCACCAACCAACCAGTGTAGAGTATGCTACGTTCGGGGAGGGGGGGTCAATGTAAATTGTCTGGGTGGCCATTTGATTAATTGTTCAGCAGTAGAGACAGATTCCAACATCTGTAAAATGTAATACTTCCCCCAAAAAAACAAATCCTCCTCCAAATATGGTATTTTACAGTTAATACCGTCAATGGCACTCACACTGCCAGGTCTCTGGCCTCCTCCCTATAGGCTGTTTCATCGTTGTCAGTGATCAGGCCTACCACTGTTGTGTCGTCAGCAAACTTAATGATGGTGTTGGAGTCGTGGGTGAACAGGGAGTACAGGAGGGGACTAAGCACGCACCCCTGAGGGGCCCCAGTGTTGAGGATCAGCGTGGCAGATGTGTTGTTGCCTACCCTTACCACCTGGGGGCGGCCCTTCAGGAAGTCCAGGATCCAGTTGCAGAGGGAGGAGTTTGGTCCCAGGGTCCTTAGCTTAGTGATGAGCTTTGTGGACACTATGGTGTTGAACAATGAGCTGTAGTCAATTAACAGCATTCTCACATAGGTGTTCCTTTTGTCCAGGTGGGAAAGGGCAGTGTGGAGTGCGATTGAGATTGCGTAATCTGTGGATCTGTTGGGGCAGTATGCGAATTGGAGTGGGTCTAGGGTTTCCGGGATGATGGTGTTGATGTGAGTCATGACCAGCCTTTCAAAGCACTTCATGGCTACTGACGTGAGTGCTACGGAGCGATAGTCATTTAGGCAGGTTACCTTCACTTTCTTGGGCACAGGAACTATGGTGATCTGCTTGAAACGTGTAGGTATTACAGACTCGGTCAGGGAGAGGTTGAAAATGTCAGTGAAGACACTTGCCAGTTGGTCCACGTCCTGGTAATCCGTCTGGCCCCACGGCCTTGTGAATGTTGACCTGTTTAAAGATCTTGCTCACATCGGCTATGGAGAGCGTGATCACACAGTCGTCCGGAACAGCTGGTGGTCTCATGCATGCTTCAGTGTTGCTTGCCTCGAAGCGAGCATAAAAGGCTTTTAGCTTGTCTGGTAGGCTTGAGTCACTGGGCAGCCCACGGCTGGGTTTCCCTTTGTAGTCCGTAATAGTTTGCAAGCCCTGCCACATCCGACAAGCGTCAGTGCCGGTGTAGTAGGATTCAATCTTAGTCCTGTATTGACGCTTTGCCTGTTTGATGGATCGTCTGAGGGCATAGTGGGATTTCTTATAAGCATCCGGATTAGTGTCCCGCTCCTTGAAAGCGGCAGCTCTAGCCTTTAGCTTGGTGCGGATGTTGCCTGTAATCTATGGCTTCTGGTTGGGATATGTACGCATGGTCACTGTGAGGATATCAGAACAGTATCAGAGATCAATATCAGAGATCCTGGTGTCAGCACTGTGTGAATTTGTATGCTTGTGTGTGTGAATGGAGCTGGATAAGGCTGACAGTATGACCCTTTGAACTGCAATGGGGAGTCATTATGGTGACCTTCCAGTAGATAAGAGGGCTGTTACAGTCCTGTGTTGTTCTGTTCCTGGTTAATTAAACCCTGTCAGCTTAGCACACCTCTTCTGCCTCTATGGACCACAGGATGGATGTTACCACCACATGTCACTAACACTGGTAGCTATGATAGATTCATTGATTTCTATACTGAACAAAAATATAAACATAACATGCAACAATTTCTAATATTTTACTGAGTTACAGTTCATATAAGGAATTCAGTCAATTGAAATAAATTCATTAGGCACTAATCTATGGATTTCACATGACTGGGCAGGGGCACAGCCATGGGTGGGCCTTGGAGGGCATAGATCTACCCACTTCGTAGCCAGGCCCACCCACTGGGGAGCCAGGCCCAGCCAATCAGAATGAGTTTTTCTCCTCAAAAGGGCTTTATTACAGACAGAAATACTCCTGTATTTCAGCTCATGAAACATGGGACCAACACTTTACATGTTGCATTTATATTTTTGTTCAGTGTAGTTAACGCTGGTTTCCTCCTCCTCCTTCTCTCTCTCTCCCTTTATCTATTTTCAGGGTGATTATTCATGATACGATTCATTAATACAGACCACATCGAGAATTCAATAAATCTGATTTTTTATATCAATAAAGACTTTTGACAAGTCCCTCTGTGCATCTTCTGTGACATCTGGGAGATTTTAACCCACTTAACCCCAAACTTCTCCAAGTTTTCACGATCATTGTAAAGCCCTAGTTATTTTGTTCCTGAAGATTATTATTTATTTAATGTGATTAGTGATTCATTTACAGTATGTGCCTCATTTTAACGTCAACCCTGTTATGTGAACTGAACTCTCATTTTAATATAGTGGAACATTGAACATTAATAGTCAAATCAGTGTAAAAGCAGGTGAGCTGGTGGGCATTTTCTGGTGTTTTGTGGTGGGAAACTGAGTGGGTCGAGCATAACACGTCAACCTGTTACCCATAGACAGAAAGGCTAGAAAGGTTTTAACAAAAAAAAGTATTTATTTTTTAAAGCTTGCATTCAATTGCCACTCCCTGTTGAACACACACAAGCTTCCATTCCCTCTATCACACGGGGATTTCTGGCTGATTTAAGATGAAGTCGTCAACCTTGTTATTGTCAATCCTGTTACTTTATAACCCTGTGAATTCCGAACAACAGTAAACAGCAAATACTGTACACTGAACATCACAATAATTCCAATGCTTTACACAGACATGCATTGTGTAGTTATTCTAAACACATTTCTATACCTTGTTATCTTGCTTTATCTTGCTACCCTGCTTCATAAACAATGTCTGTTACTTGAAGTGGGTAAAAACAATTATGTGTCAACATTTGTATAATTTGATAAATGTCTGTTTTTCCCCACAAGGTTCAAGGCAAATCCACAAATCGTACTCTCCCTTTATTAGAACTCTTACCGGCTCAGGAATATACAGATTTTAGTGGGATGGAACAACCCCTAAGTGAATTCATACCTCTGAGTATATGATATTCGGAACATTACATGACTCTATCAATGTGGCTGCCTCAAGCCTCAGAGTTTACTGTAGCTACAGGAGAATGGTCAGGAGAATTGATTTGTATATAGCGTAATGACTGGCTTAGCCCACTACTTGTGACCCTACTAACAAGTATCTTCTTGACCCCTTTAGCACAATGGTAAGATGAATGGGCTTGATGCATTATTGATTCCACCTGTCTGCACTCTGTTGCCATATACACCTAGTGTACAAAACACTGCTATTTCCATGACATAGACTGACCAGGTGAATCCAGGTGACAGCTATGATCCCTTATTGATATCACCTGTTAAATCTTCTTCAATCAGTGTAGATGAAGGGGAACAGATAGGTTAAATAATGGTTTTTAAGCCTTAAGACAACTGAGACATGGATTGTGTACCATTCAGAGGGTGAATGGGCAAGACAAAATATTTAAGTGCCTTTTAATGGGGTACATTATTAGGTGCCAGGGGCACCAGTTTGAGTGTGTCAAGAACTGCAACGCTGCTGGGTTTTGCACGCTCAATAGTTTCTCTCTCGTGTGTATCAAGAATGGTCCACCACACAAAGGACATCCAGTCAATGGCAGGCCAGTGGTCGAAAACATGTAATTGATGAAAGAGGACAGAGGCTGACATGAATTGTGCAGAGAAACAGACTGGCTACTGTTAGTCAACTGACAGTTCAGTACAACATTGGTGCCCAACGACTGGTGCCCAAAGACTGGTGCCCAAAGAAACTGCGATTGCAGTGGGCTAAGGAACGAAAACACTGGACACTGGAGAATTGGAAAAACATTGCCTGGTCTGATGAATCCCAGTTCCTGCTGTTTCATGCTGATGGGAGGACTAGGGTATAGAGAAAACCAAACAAGTACATACATCCATCATGCCGCGTGTGAACATTGCAGGCTGGTGTTGGTGTGGGGTATGTTTTCATGGCACACATTGGGCCCCTTGATAAAAGTGGAGCAACATTTGAATGCCACAGGATATCTTAACATCATTGCCAATCAGGTGTATCCCTTCATGACAGCAGTGTATCCATCTGCGAGTGGAGTTTTTCAGCAGGATTATGCCCCATGCCACAAGGCTAGGATTGTCAAGGAATGGTTCCACGAACATGACAGTGAATTCAGCTTACTGCAGTGGCCTGCCCAGTCACCAGATCTCACTCCAATTGAGCATCTGTGGGATGAGATGGAATGAGCTATTCGGAGTAGAGATCCACTACCAGCCAATTTAACACAACTGTGGGAAGCATTGGAGTCAACATGGGCCAACATCCCTGTGGAACGCTTTCGAAACCTTGTAGAGTCCATGCCCTGACCAATTGAGGCTGTTCTGAGGACAAAAGGGCGTGCAACTCAATATTAGGAAGGTGTTCCTAATGTTTTGTACACTCAGTGTATTATAATATACTGTAGTTGTGCTTCGGTTTTCAAACCTGAATGGCTGAGGTGAATGCATGAATAGTAAGTACAATACAAAATTATGTTTTTCTCCATGACATGCACTGAATGTGACAGTCCTCTGGACTGTTGTCTTTCGAGTGAAACGGCCAACCATTTTATTGTACCACCTACTGCATCTGTACATTGTTTTGTAATTTGATAGTTCTGTATAGTGATTTGTGGCTATGGAGATCATCTCATGCAGCCTGGCATTGTAAGGACACAGTGTTGCATGGAAAAGCAATCTGTAGGCAGACAGCAGGCAGTGTGACATAAGCAGCATGGTGTATATATCAGGGGACACCCAAGGGTTTTAATGGTTTGTAGAAAGTTGTGGAACGGCGCTTAAAATTAGTTTGCCTTTCCATTTTATAGTAATTGAAATAGAATGGCATGTGCTTAACTGTTGCTGTATAACTGGATATCCAAAGTTGGCAGAAACCTGTTGCAGCCCAGTTGATTCTGTTCTGCCTCCCTCTGGACCTCTTGGATACAACGAACCATTCATGTAAGCTCGCAAGATCAGGGTGGCTCCGAAGGCTACCTCTGAACTTCCTTAGCCATGGTGCTTAATGCTGTAGATTAGGCCCAGAAAACACGTGTCTTTTCTGGGTAAAGTAATCCTGAAGGATTTGATCCCTTCAACCCTTGGCTTCCATAAAAGTTTTGTCTCAGGTTGGGCTTGGCCCCTAATTCAAGTGCCTCTTCCCATGCTTCAACAATGTCCTCAAAATGTCAAAGATGGGCGTACAGTCAGAGGGGAGACATTTTGGTGGTGCTGTTTAGCCTGTCACTGTCTTCACCTGACAGAATGAGTAAGTCAGTCTACATACTCCTTAGTACCGCTCATTTCCAGGTCTGCTCTCCCTCAGCCCTCCGAACTTACAGATGTACTTACTGTCAGCACCAGTCATCTACCGTCACCTCCAGTCTCTTTGGTCTGGTCCACACTGGGGGCGTCAGAGTCCTGCTCTCCGCTGTGGGGGCCCTGGTGGGCGGACAGGCGGTCCAGAGACCTGGGCGACATATCAATGTCCCTTCTCCTATAGCACCAGCACATGGCCAGGTCGGCCCGGAACGAGGGCGTGTAGAAGCCATAGATGACCGGGTCAAAACATGTGTTCAGGTTGCCGAAGACAAACAGGGCGTGGTGGATGTATTCAGGCGTGACCTGCAGCATCTCCGGCTGGAACCAGTACCAGATACCCAGGAGGTAGTAGGGCGTCCAGCAGACCACGAAGGACATCACGATGATGATGGTCATCTTTAGAGTCTTCATTCGTGCTTTGGGGATCATGTCTGTACCACTGCGTCTCAGGCAGGACTCGCCAGCTGGAAAAGTATGGCACTGGTTAGTAGCATCCTAAAGCTAATGCAGCTATCATATCTCTCCTAAACATTGTCAATGTATAATTAATGTTGGAACAGCATATAGGCCTCCTGAGGTTGCCATTTTGGCCATGCAAGTATTGTGGTTGCCAGATTGGAATAGCTAGCTTGTACCTTTGTTCCTGTGGAGTTGCTGATTGATCTCAATGAGGATGCGTGTGTAGCAGAAGCTCATGACCAGCAGCGGGAACACGTAGAGAGTGACGAAGTAGAACATGTTGTAGACCGTCTCCTGCCATCGCTCTTTGAAACTGCCATGGGTTACACACTGGGTGAAGTCTACGCCCTCGGCCTTGATGGCCCGGAAGATGAACAGCTGGGGAACAGGAAGTCAATGAGTAACAACAACCACAACATCTAAGATGTATGACAATCCACCTACTGTAAATACAGTAGTACCTTTCACACAGGTATACACTCGGCTACTACAGTACTACTTTAGGTTGTGTTGGGGATAATTTAATCTGCCTTCAAAGTATAACACTCTGTTGAGGTCTTGGCTGCTATTTTGTGCCCGAGCACTGGCCAGAAAGGGGTGGTTTAATGAGAAAATGCAGTGGCTGAGTCATGTCTGCAGTCTTTTCTGATGAATTAATGCAGTGGTCAGTAGCATTTTATTGAATGCTTGTCACAATAACTTTCAAGGTGGATCCATATTCTGAAATGGCTTTCAAAATGATTTGGGGACATAAATCACCATGACAGACATATATAAATATTGAATTGATTTATGGTTTACAATTTTATAATTGTATCCAATCTGAGTTGGGGGCAGAGTTGTGTTAGTTTTTTGCACCAATGCAGTTTTACTTGTTTTCCAATTCCCTATGTATTAACAAAACATTTGATTGTTTTCCGTGTTTAAATACTTGCTTTTACGACATCTCCCTCCTTCCCCGGCTGATGTTGCACTTTCCTAATTCTCAGTAATATAATCACATTTCACACTCTGGGGGGCACAATGAACTAACTAATATCAGCATGCTAGGAATTTAAAGATTTTTTCGCTGAAATGCCTCCTCATTTCCAGGAAGAGTCCAGAAGGCATATCCCTATCTGTCTATCTACCCCCTTGTCCTTGCCCCTCTGCTGCATACGGGCGGTGATTACGTGGGACCTCTGACGGTGCGGCACTGATACGTAAATCCTGTCACGCCCCTCTGCACTCTGCAGCCCTGAAAATTAAATTACAGGGGAAGAGCCTGAGGCGAGACGTTCAAGATACTCATGCTCTGTGGTGAATCACTCGCCTAGCAGCAGGTGCACTGATAAAACTCACAGCAGCCCCAGCGCCACTCTGACCGCAAATTAGGCTTATTTGTCTCCTCAGATTCATAAATCTATCCTCATGAGGGACGCATGCCATTTCCCCCCCTTTCAACATCCCGTCCCACACCCTGACACTCTCCCCCCTTCAAGCGCAGTCACTCTGCTGCTTGAAGTAAGTCATCCAAACAATGTAGAGAAGCCTGGACTATTTTGAAGTTGTGGTGCAGTAGTATGCCATTATTCTTTGAAACCATTTCACATACTGTGCAGGAATATACCCAAGAACAATCCTAACTACATTAAGCTATGTACTGTATAGTGTATTTCCTTAGGCTACATTATAAATCAGATGACTTATATACAGTATATATATATTTTTTTTTTACAGGACAAAAAGATGCCCCGCAGTGTGATCTTGAATTGGTTGTAGCCCAAAACATATTCAAGATCACACTGTGGGGCATGTTTTTTTTCTTCTCTTAATTAAAAAAAGATTATATTACAAGGCATAAACCACTGTGAAGTTCTGAGGAAATATTTGATTTCCCTGTCAAAGCAAATCAATGAACTCATCCATCCACATTTCACTCTACACCAGCTGTCCTCACAGACCAGTGCACCATTAACTATCGCTTTCACATAATCCTTAATGCACTGTTTTTGTTTTTCAGGAAAGCATTTTTCACAGGATTGTGTTTTTGATCCAAGGAACACATTGCCAAAGAGCCATGGAGATCCCCAGCCTAAATTCATTAAATCCCCAGCTAGGTCCATCAGTATGTGTGTACAGTAGGCAAAGAGTTGTTTCAGTTTCTGGATGAGATGACAGTTGAGTACAGCACACCATGCAGGAACAGAATCGTAGGTAATGCCTCCTCGTTAGTCACTGTGTGTGTATGTGTGTGTATTAGATGTACGCTTGACCTTTACCAGATTAATTTAGTATCTGTCACAAATGGTGACCTCAGCCATCCTTTCCCCTGTCATCTCCCATCATCCACTGGGTCGAGAGTGTGAACTGGTACTTGAAACATCTGTGCAAACTGATTGATTATGTCTACACTCCCGCTCAGCCCAGTCAAAGCTCTTCTCTGTCCTGGCACCCCAATTGTGGAACGAGCTTCCCCCTGAAGCTAGGACAGCAGAGTCCCTCCCCATCTTCCGAAAACAACTGAAACCCTGTCTCTTCAAATAATATCTTAAATAAGACATCTTAGTCTCTCCCCCTCAACCCAAAAAATAAAAAATGAATTGCACTTGTCTTTTCCTACTAGCACTGAATTTGCTGTTAACTACTGTATTGAGTAAAAATGTACTTACTACAACTGTGATAAGCTATCTTATTTTTTTTGTGATTACGATCTTGTCTCATCACTGCAACTCCCCAACGGGCTTGGGAGAGGCGAAGGTCGAGTCATGCGTCCTCCGAAACATGACCCGCCAAACCGCGCTTCTTAACACCCGCTCACTTAGCCCGGAAGCCAGCTGCACCAATGTGTCAGAGGAAACACTGTTCAACTGACGACCAAAGTCAGCCTGCAGGCGCCCGGCCCGCCACAAGGAGTCGCTAGAGCACAATGAGCCAAGTAAAGCCCCCCAGCCAAACCCTCCCCTAACCCGGATTACACTGGCCAATTGTGCGCCGCCATATGGGACCCCCGGTCACGGCCGGTAAGGACACAGCCTGGGATCGAACAGCAGGCTGTAGTGACGCCGCTACAATGTGATGTAGTGCCTTAGACCGCTGCACCATTCGGTAGTCCCTCAACTAGCTATCTTAAGGTTAATGCACTTACTCTAAGTAGCTTTGGATAAAAGCATCTGCTAAATTACTAAAATGTAAATATAAATGTCTAAGTGCCTTGACAAACCCACAGCTAGAGCTGCACTTGGCATGAACACGTCATCTCAACAACATATCAGGAATGAACAAAATCACTTTAACCTTTTACAGGAATTTACCTTGAAGTTCTTGGTGTGCCACACTATTTATAGTAAACAAGGCTACCTGGGTTTTAACTCACCTGTGGTAAGGCCAGAAGCACGCTAAGGCCCCAGGCCAAACCCAGCATCCTCTTGTTCCTGTGGTGGGAGTTGAGTGAGTCCAGCGGGTGCAGGATGGCGTGGTGCCTGTCCAGACTGACCACCACCAGAATGAAGGCTGACGAGTGCATGGCAAACAGCTTGAGGAAGCACAGCATCTTACACATGGCGTCTCCGCCATACCACTGCACCGTGATGTTCCAAATGGCGTCCAGTGGCATCACCACAAAGGTCATCATCAGGTCGGCGGTAGCCAGGCTCATGATGAGTGGTCGCAGGTGAGAAGCCAGGCGCCGGCCACGCCCCCGGCACACACTGACCAATAACGCAAGGTTGCTGCAGGCAGCAAATAGGAAGAGGATTAAGGTGGCGCAGACACGGAATTGGGCGGCTCGGGTGAAGGTGGGCGCCTCCCAGTCAACCAGAGGGGGAAACTGGGACATGTTTGAGAGGGCAGGTTGCATTGATCCGGTGGCACCCGCTAATGTAGGCCTCAGGAGGGACAGGTTGCCAGACATCCTGGGTTGGAAAAGAAAAGGGTTATATGAATGACTGTAGATTACAAAGTAAAACATGTATGTCATTATCGTCATTACATACATTATTATCATATACACATAAAAGTTTTTATGCGCCGTCAGTTATTCTATGTTGCTCTGGATAGGATAAGTGATTATTAATGTAAAATAAGACTTCAGGCGACTGAATAAACAGCATACACTACATCAAGATGGTTGTTTTTAATTTCATCATTTAGTCCACCAAACAACTCATCAGAGAGAAGCGTACCCACTGGGCACACCATGATATTTCAACGTGGAAAATGTGGTAATATTTGGTTGAGACGTTGATCAATGAGATTACAACATATTCACCCACTCAAACAGATGGTTGAATTGCCAATGTGTTATCACTATGCTTTCAACCATCTAAAAGCACAACCAAATTCCAATGGAAAAACAATGTCTGATTTTTGGATTAATTGTCACCCAAATGTCTATCACTGCGCTTTCAACCATCTAAAAGCACAGCAAAGTTAAAATGGGAATACAGTGTCAGATATTTTGTTTAATGTGTTATCACTGTGTTTAATTAATCTAATAGAAAACCAAATGACCTGTATTGCAGTTGAGAATACATTAATGCCGTTCGAGATTCTGTGCAGATTGTTACAGCAATTGTGAAGATCTCCATAGACCTGCAACGTGCTACGCATACTATCTTTAACATGCATGCTTTATTTGATTACATAAGAAGAAATGTATAGTTACAATAACCTCAAAATGTGCCAATGGACGTTTTACAAATTTTAAGGTTGAATGTAACATTAGTTTGCAAGATAGCCTAAACCTTAGGCTATTTACTGTATTACAAAAGTAATATTAAATTCTGTTTGGTTGACAACGCAACCAAATATCAACATTTAAAGGAGATGTATATACTGCTTGGATAGTTAGATCTAAGCCACTGTCTTAATCCGATTCTTTAATTTATATTTTTGGTTGAGTTGGAGACGTGAATCCAACATATAATTTGTTAACCTTTGGACAAGTTAATAGGCAATTTATTGTATTTCAAAAGTGATATTGAATTGTTTTTGGTTGTCAATGCAACCAAATATCAACATTTGAAGGAGATGTATATTCTGCTTGGATAGTTCCATCTGTGCCACTGACTTAGTCTGGCTTTAATTCCAGTTTGTCTACAAATTAATAATTGATATGTTGGATTCACGTCTCCATCTCAATAAAAAAATCGACGTTAAAGAATAAGACTAAATCAAATCATACTTTAAATGCACTTTAAACAAAGTTTGTATTTTCAATTTTTTGTTGAATTCTGGGTTTAATTTAAACAATAGCTGTTGATGACTTTGAAAATGCTATACAGGCCTAAATAGCATCATTGATGTTACAGTGGGGGAAAAAAGTATTTAGTCAGCCACCAATTGTGCAAGTTCTCCCACTTTAAAAGATGAGAGAGGCCTGTAATTTTCATCATAGGTACACGTAAACTATGACAGACAAAATGAGAAAAAGAAAACCAGAAAATCACATTGTAGGATTTTTAATGAATTTATTTGCAAATTATGGTGGGAAATAAGTATTTGGTCACCTTCAAACAAGCAAGATTTCTGGCTCTCACAGACCTGTAACTTCTTCTTTAAGAGGCTCCTCTGTCCTCCACTCGTTACCTGTATTAATGGCACCTGTTTGAACTTGTTATCAGTATAAAAGACACCTGTCCACTACCTCAAACAGTCACACTCCAAACTCCACTATAGCCAAGACCAAAGAGCTGTCAAAGGACACCAGAAACAAAATTGTAGACCTGCACCAGGCTGGGAAGACTGAATCTGCAATAGGTAAGCAGCTTGGTTTGAAGAAATCAACTGTGGGAGCAATTATTAGGAAATGGAAGACATACAAGACCACTGATAATCTCCCTCGATCTGGGGCTCCACGCAAGATCTCACCCTGTGGGGTCAAAATGATCACAAGAACGGTGAGCAAAAATCCCAGAACTACACGGGGGGACCTAGTGAATGACCTGCAGAGAGCTGGGACCAAAGTAACAAAGCCTACCATCAGTAACACACTACGCCGCCAGGGACTCAAATCCTGCAGTGCCAGATGTGTCCCCCTGCTTAAGCCAGTACATGTCCAGGCCCGTCTGAAGTTTGCTAGAGTGCATTTGGATGATCCAGAAGAGGATTGGGAGAATGTCATATGGTCAGATGAAACCAAAATAGAACTTTTTTGGTAAAAACTCAACTCGTCGTGTTTGGAGGACAAAGAATGCTGAGTTGCATCCAAAGAACACCATACCTACTGTGAAGCATGGGGGTGGAAACATCATGCTTTGGGGCTGTTTTTCTGCAAAGGGACCAGGACGACTGATCCGTGTAAAGGAAAGAATGAATGGGGCCATGTATCGTGAGATTTTGAGTGAAAACCTCCTTCCATCAGCAAGGGCATTGAAGATGAAACGTGGTTGGGTCTTTCAGCATGACAATGATCCCAAACACACCGCCCGGACAACGAAGGAGTGGCTTCGTAAGAAGCATTTCAAGGTCCTGGAGTGGCCTAGCCAGTCTCCAGATCTCAACTCCATAGAAAATCTTTGGAGGGAGTTGAAAGTCTGTGTTGCCCAGCGACAGCCCCAAAACATCACTGCTCTAGAGGAGATCTTCATGGAGGAATGGGCCAAAATACCAGCAACAGTGTGTGAAAACCTTGTGAAGACTTACAGAAAACGTTTGACCTGTGTCATTGCCAACAAAGGGTATATAACAAAGTATTGAGAAACTTTTGTTATTGACCAAATACTTATTTTCCACCATAATTTGCAAATAAATTCATTAAAAATCCCTACAATGTGATTTTCTGGAGAAAAAAAATCTCATTTTGTCTGTCATAGTTGATGTGTACCTATGATGAAAATTACAGGCCTCTCTCATCTTTTTAAGTGGGAGAACTTGCACAATTGGTGGCTGACTAAATACTTTTTTCCCCCACTGTATATGAGTGATAAAGTATGGTCACATTTAATTTGCTCTGTTAAACCTACCCTTTGGAATGACTTCGATAGCAACAGTGAATCTATTTAGTTTTAAGTGGAGATCTCCCACCAATAATTCTCACGATAGCACATTGGTAATACTCAGTGACAAATATCATAGCTAAGCAGGGCTGGGTTTGGTTAAAACCTAAAAACCCTGGATGGGAGACCAAAGGGTAGATTCTCCAGAAGGAGGTGCTGCCCAGCCTATTGTTTTTTTTCTGATAGTGTTTTTTACATTGAAGATCTGACGTTGTTTTAAAGGTAAAAATTCAACATATTTTACACAAAGGTTGTCTATGTTTAAATTTGGTTACCATGATGACATAATCCGGAGGCAGAAATGTCACCCTCAAAACAACAGCTGATGATTTTCCACGCAGATTCCACATCACAATACGTTGACAAATTAAGTTGAAACAACATTTATTCAACCAGTTTGTGCATGGTGGGCAATGGCATCAAGATGATAAACAATTATCCCGCTGACAGAATCGCAGAGTGACATATTGTGATCTCTTGGTAATCAGAATATGACGCTGCCTGTTATTGCTCAACTATACACAGAAGGCCAGTGGAGATGTATGGGTATTCAACACACTGTTTCTCACTAATGAGACACGAGGCAGCCTCCCCCTGCTAATAACAAACCTCTGCAGTATAACTCACACAGTAATCGCACCAGCACTGCATCTTCCCCACTCATAACTGCTGTTTTTATGGCTCTAGTTGGCCTCCCAAATATCCCTCTATTCTGTTGGCTAGACACAGGTTTGGCATGTCAGCTAAACTCTTGCCCAGTGTAACATATTTATCTGAAGTCTTGAACACCAGGTAAAAGGCCATATAGATGCTACTGTACTTTTCACGACAGATGTTTGTGAGGAAATGTACATAGGATGTATGTTTGAATGGAATGCTCTGTGTGGAATTGGACTTGGGATAAATGCACTGTACTGAAAAAACAGACATTAAATCCTATGCTCAATAAGCAATAAAGGACCTGCTGTTTCAAATAGGCTGTAGTGTTGGTGAGAAGCATTGCAATCATTACTTTGGAAGAAAACAGTGATCCAACCTGATCCGATTCTGTGACCCCAATGGGGTTGTAATAGAGGCCTACCTACCAGTAAATAACCGTGTTGACTCTGACCATGATGGATCTTTTTTATACCTCTTTATGGCCAATGCAATCAGCACACACACAGAGCACAATAACCTGGCCTGTGTTGCATCCTAGCCTCAGAGGACTGCAATTGGTGCCCTAAAGCATCATTGTGTGCACTGTTTGTGGACTGTGATTCATAACGGCACAGTGACGTACAGTACAGCATGGACCATAGTGGGGGAGAGAGATGTCTTTGCACATCAAAGTGTAATGACAAAGCCTCAAAGTGAGAGGCTGATCCAGGAGGACTTCATGTATATCACACACATACAGTGCCTTGCAAAAGTATTCAACCCCCTTTGCATTTTTCCTATTTTGTTGCATTACAACCTGTAATTTAAATGGATTTTGATTTCATGTAATGGACATACACCTAATAGTCCAAATTGGTGAAGTGAAATTAAAAAAATAACTTGTTTCAAAGAATTCTAAAAAATTAATAATGGAAAAGTGGTGAGTGCATATGTATTCACCCCCTATGCTATGAAGCCCCTAAATAAGATCTGGTGCAACCAATTACCTTCAGAAGTCACATAATTAGTTAAATAAAGTCCACCTGTGTGCAATCTAAATGTCACATGATCTGTCACATGATCTCAGTATATATACACCTGTTCTGAAAGGCCCCAGAGTCTGCAACACCACTAAGCAAGGGGCACCACCAAGACCAAGGAGCTCTCCAAACAGGTCAGGGACAAAGTTGTGGAGAAGTACAGATCAGGGTTGGGTTATTTAAAAAATATCAGAAACTTTGAACATCCCACGGAGCACCATTAAAATCATTATTAAAAAATGGAAAGAATATGGCACCACAACAAACCTGCCAAGAGAGGGCCGCCCACCAAAACTCATGGACCAGGCAAGGAGGGCATTAATCAGAGAGGCAACAAAGAGACCAAAGATAACCCTGAAGGAGCTGCAAAGCACAGTGGAGATTGGAGTATCTGTCCATAGGACCACTTTAAGCCTTACACTCCACAGAGCTGGGCTTTACGGAAGAGTGGCCAGAAAAAAGCCATTGCTTAAAGAAAAAAATAAGCAAACACGGTTGGTGTTTGCCAAAAGGCATGTGGGAGAATCCCCAAACATATGAAAGAAGGTACTCTGGTCAGATGAGACTAAAATTGAGCTTTTTGGCCATCAAGGAAAACGCTATGTCTGGCGCAAACCCAACACCTCTCATCACCCCGAGAACACCATCCCCACAGTGAAGCATGGTGGTGGCAGCATCATGCTGTGGGGATGTTTTTCATTGGCAGGGACTGGGAAACTGGTCAGAATTGAAGGAATGATGGATGGCGCTATATACAGGGAAATTCTTGAGGGAAACCTGTTTCAGTCTTCCAGAGATTTGAGACTGGGATGGAGGTTCACCTTCCAGCAGGACAATGACCCTAAGCATACTGCTAAAGCAACATTCTAGTGGTTTAAGGGGAAACATTTAAATGTCTTGGAATGGCCTAGTCAAAGCCCAGACCTCAATCCAATTGAGAATCTGTGGTATGACTTAAAGATTGCTGTACACCAGCAGAACCCATCCAACATGAAGTAGCTGGAGCAGTTTTGCCTTGAAGAATGGGAAAAAATCCCAGTGGCTAGATGTGCCAAGCTTATTGCGACATACCCCAAGAGACTTGCAGCTGTAATTGCTGCAAAAGGTGGCTCTACAAAGTATTGACTTTGGGGGGGTGAATAGTTATGCACACTCAAGTTTTCAGTTTTTTTGTTTTATTTCTTGTTTGTGTCACAATACAAATATGTTGTATCTTCAAAGTGGTAGGCATGTTGTGTAAATCAAATGATACAAACCCCCAAAAATCCATTTTAATTCCAGGTTGTAAGGCAACAAAATAGGAAAAATGCCAAGGGGGTGAATACTTTCACAAGCCACTGTATCAGAGGTATTAAGGTTGAAAGTAGGATTATGATATGTATTCATCATCATTAATTTGATTTTACAGCATAATATCAAATTAGATAAAATGATCAGATAGTATGTCACAGTGACTATAAATCTTATCTTAGCAAGTGCAGTAGATTTAAACATCAATCAACAACCGTCAAAACATTATCAACGAGTACTCAAACACGTGCTATTCACCTAGAGTAAGATGGAATGACACTGAACCTGGAAACACAAAAAGCCAGTGGGTTGAACGCTTGGGGGCAGAGGCTGTTGTTTGGGCTACATGTGCCTTCTGCCTTCTGACTATTGGCTTAAAAGTCGATGTAGAGGACTGCAGAGCCTGACCTTACCCCACTCCAGAGCTGTCAAAACACTTTCCAAAGACATTGCCCTGTGAATACTAAAGAAAAATAAGAAAGCTCATGTGTTTCTACAGCAGGGACATTGGGACAGGGAGACTTCTGCTCTCCGCCAGAGAGAAATGTCATACCAGAATGTGCCGAAAACGCCGGCTGGTGCAACGGATTCCTCATTAGCTAATTTCGTTTGTCAGCCTACCCTGGGGACTAATGTAGTTTATACATCTTCTACAAAGGGCATTGTCATTTGTAATGACTCATATGCAGAGATGGTGTTTGTTATTGGTTTGTAACACAGGGAAAGCCACATTAGATTGAATACTTTTCAGCCTCCTCTGACCACGACTCGTCTCTATTCGGCCCACCATCAGATCCTGATGGCCCCAGTACTGATGCTGAGAACATTGACACAACACTGCACTTAAAGTAGCAGGACAAAGACAACCTTTCTCTTTATCTCCCTGATTTTGAATACCCAACCGTATCACCCTTTCAGTTTAGATGACCTTGGACAAGTGTGTGTGTGTCATATGCCACACACACACTCCCTCTCTCTTTTGCTTTGTCTCTCTCACCATCTCACTTTAATTAATTCAACATTAATTAAGCCTTTCCTATGCCACACACACACGCACACACACGCACACACACACACACACACACACTTTCTCTCTCACCATCTTGCTCACATTAATTAAGTATTTCAACACTGATCCTCACTCTGTCTCCTCTCAATATGTTAACATATTCAAAATGCTCTTGCAGTGTAAAATATCCCATACATTGCAGCTGGCATAGGTGTTAACCACGTAATAAAATTATGTGAGTTATTTTTAGTGGCTGTGATTGTTCTCCCATCCACTGAAGAATCCCTGGCACAGGCACGCGAATGTGTCTGTAGGACATTGGGATCAAGTATCACGCAGTAAATCGATCATCCCAGTCATACACCAGTAGCCTACTGGGGACTTCAAGCAGGGTTCACGGTGTACATTCATGAATTATTTTTTGGCGTCAACGCAAAGCGGCGGTAATATAAGTCCTATATCTAAACCCCGTTCCGTTCTACCCTTGAGCAAGGCAGTTAACCCCCAACAACAACTGCTCCCCAGGCGCCGTGAACGTCATAAGGCAGCACCCCGCACCTATCAGATTCAAAGGGGTTGGGTTAAATGCAGAAGACACATTTCGGTTGGCGTCACTGCCTTTGCTATTTTGGCTTGTGTGCAAGGGAAAACATCCCGGTCGATTCGGAAACTGCAGCAATCTGGATTATACACTTTAAGTGAGGCGAAAACCTTTTACCCAAACTTTGAAAATGGAAGGTAAAAAATGAAAGTATAAGACCTATATATTGAAAATGGAAGGTAAAAAATGAAAGTATAAGACCTATATATTTGTAAAGTTTTGCCTTTATATCTTGGGACATTTGGTTGTTTTCATGGAGTAACTGGACAAGAAGCGTAGATATGCAGGGTTATGGAATATTTTATTCTATTTATGGTTAGTCCCATATAGTCCTTTAACAAATTGGAATATTTATTGATTGTTATGCCACTATAATGTAGGCTATACAACAGTTATTCAAATTGATCCTACAGCGCGTTTATGTAGGCTAGTCATCTGTCCATCACATAATGACGACATGCAGTGAGATATATTACAGGACCATGCTCACTCTTACCTTGTTTAAAGCTCAACTCACGTGGAATGCGCGCATTCCTCTCTATATGCCAAAAAGCACACTTTCTCTCCGATACAATGGTGTCTATTCCAATTGATCAGCTAAACCGTCATGCATTGAAATATCTGTATTATCTTCAGTTGCCGCAGCATCAAAGATAATTGAAAACCAAAATTACGGATTTGTCTCTAAAGTAGGCCTACAACAATTTGACTGTAGCCCATTTCAGCGTTTCAGTTGATCCACTTTTTTTTCACTCTGTTTTCTTTTTGTATATCTCAATATCCATGGGAGTTTCCCAAATGATCCAATGTCCAATCCTTGTCGGGCTCCGAAGCTGGTGAAATAGGCTCAGCAGCTACAGAGCAGTTCAACAGACCACTCTTTCCCAGTACTGTCAGTGCTTTCCTCGAAAATCGACCAGGAGGGGAGCTGTCCATACACCCAGGTGCTGAAAAGAAACCTGGTGCATCAAAAGCATAGACTACAGATTCTTTGCCAACACTGATTTGCAGGCACGTGCACAGATAGGGGTCCAACTGTGCCAGAACACCTGCCCCTTTGGCCTCCCACTCGCCAAGTGCCCTTTTTTTGTGGTGGCATAGTTTTATATTTTTTGGTATACAGTTTTTGTCGTTGTTCTGAACACACTGCCCCCTAGTCGTCGTGATGACGTCAAATGTGCCCTGTATGGAGCGCATGTGCGCCAGGTTGTGCCTTTTTCCTAGTCTGCCCTGTATGGAGTTGTGTTGAGCGATTAGTTCTTTTTGAGGTAGGTTCAGTTTCGGTACTTTTTTTTAAACATAAAATGCACTATGCATTATGTGGGTTGAATGTTGTAACAACACAGAATACACAGGTGGACTGCAATCAAGTTGTAAAAACATCTCAATGATGCACCTGAGTTTAATTTCGAGTCTAATAGCAAAGGATCTGAATACTTATGTAAATAAGGTATTTCTTTTTTTAAATGTGTAATACATTTGCAAAATTTATAAAAACCTGTTTTCGCTTTGTCATTATGGAGTATTGTGTGTAGATTGATGAGGATCCATTTTAGAATAAGGCTGTAACATAACAAAATGTGGAAAAAGTCAAGGGATCTG
Organism: Coregonus clupeaformis; assembly: GCF_020615455.1. Lineage (NCBI taxonomy): Eukaryota > Metazoa > Chordata > Actinopteri > Salmoniformes > Salmonidae > Coregonus > Coregonus clupeaformis. The sequence goes on from NC_059219.1 coordinate 11,113,355, forward strand.
AATACTTTCCGAATGCACTGTAACCATTACAATAAAAGCACTGCATGAATCTATCATCTTATTTGCAGTACGAGAAAACATTGCCTTTAATAAAAGCATTTCATGCAATTCTTCGTCATTTTGTATGACTAGAGACAAGCTGAATATTTTTTAATACCACAACAGAGCATGACAACCAATGAGCGCATGCTGCAGCACCGAAGACATTTAGATTTCTATAAAGGCTATTGTTAAAAAAGAGGATAGCCTAAGTTTGGAACAGTGCTAAAGTTGTCTACCAACTGTAAAAATTGAGCGCAACAGAACCAGTTACAACTGAAGTATCTGATCATCAATGAATTAGAGAAAAAGCCATGTGTTGTTTAACACAGCAGCCACATAGGTTTAAGGTTTAATTTATTATTTAATTTATTATTAATTTACTATTATTTGTTAATCTAATTTTACTGCTGGCATGACTTACTTAATGTGGAATAGAGTTCTATGTAGTACTGTGCCCCTCCCATTGTCTGTTCTTGACTTGGGGATTGTGAAGAGACCTCTGGTGGCATGTCTTGTGGGGTATGCATGGGTGTCATTCAACATGTCAATACCTCTCACAAATACAAGTAGTGATGAAGTCAATCTCTCCTCCACTTTGAGCCAGGAGAGATTGACCTGCATATTATTAATGTTATCTCTCTGTGTACATCCAAGGGCCAGCCGTGCTGCCCTGTTCTGAACCAATTGCAATTTTCCAAAGTCCCTCTTTGTGGCACCTGACCACATTACTGAACAGTAGTCCAGGTGCAACAAAACTAGGGCCTGTAGGACCTGCCTTGTTGATAGTGCTGTTAAGAATGCAGATCAGCGCTTTATTATAGACAGACTTCTCCCCATCCTAGCTACTGTTGTATCAATATGTTTTGACCATGACAGTTTACAATCCAGGGTTACTCCAAGCAATTTAGTCTCCTCAACTTGCTCCATTTCCACATTATTCATTACAAGATTTAGGGTTTAGTAAATGATTTGTCCCAAATACAATGCTTTTAGTTTTAGAAATATTTAGGACTAACTTATTCCTTGCCACCCATTCTGAAACTAACTGCAGCTCTTTGTTAAGTGTTGCTGTCATTTCAGTCGCTGTGGTAGCTGACCTGTATAGTGTTGAGTCATCCGCATACATAGACACTGGCTTTACTCAAAGCCAGTGGCATGTCGTTAGTAAAGATTGAAAAAAGTAAGAGGCCTAGACAGCGGCCCTGCGGAATTCCTGATTCTACCTGGATTTTGTTGGAGAGGCTTCCATTAAAGAACCCCCTCTGTGTTCTGTTAGACAGGTAACTCTTTATCCACAATATAGCAGGAGGTGTAAAGCCATAACACATACGTTTTTCCAGCAACAGACTATGATAGATAATGTCAAAAGCCGTACTGAAGTCTAACAAAACAGCCCCCACAATATTTTTAATCATCAATTTCTCTCAGCCAATCATCAGTCATTTGTGTAAATGCTGTGCTTATTGAATGTCCTTCCCTAAAAGCGTGCTGAAAGTCTGTTGTTAATTTGTTTACTGTGAAATAGCATTTTATCTGGTCAAACACCATTTTTCCCAAACGTTTACTAAGGGTTGGTAACAGGCTGATTGGTTGGCTATTTGAGCCAGTTAAGTGGGCTTTACTATTCTTAAGTAGGGGAATAACTTTTGCTTCCCTCCAGGCCTGAGGGCACACACTTTCTAGTAGGCTTAAATTGAAGATATGGCAAATAGGAGTGGCAATATCGCCCGCTATTATCCTCAGTAATTTTCCATCCAAGTTGTCAGACCCCGGTGGCTTGTCATTGTTGATCGACAATAATACTTTTTCCACCTCTTCCACACTTACTTTACGGAATTCAAAATTACAATGCTTGTTTTTCATAATTTGGTCAGATATACTTGGGTGTGTAGTTTCAGCGTTTGTTGTTGTCATGTCATGCCTAAGTTTGCTAATCTTGCCAATGAAAAAATCATTAAAGTAGTTGGCAATATCAGTGGGTTTTGTGATGAATGAGCCATCTGATTCAATGAATGATGGAGCGGAGTTTGCCTTTTTGCCCGAAATTTCATTTAAGGTGCTCCAAAGCTTTTTACTTTAATTCTTTATGTAATTTATCTTTGTTTCATAGTGTAGTTTCTTCTTCTTTTTATTCAGTTTAGTCACATGATTTCTCAATTTGCAGTACATTTGCCAATCGGTTGTACAGCCAGAACTATTTGCCATCTCTTTTGCCTCATCCCTCTCAACCTTACTTTTCAATTCCTCATAAATCCACAGGGATTTAACAGTTTTTACAGTCATTTTCTTAATGGGTGCATGCTTATTAGTAACTGGGATAAGGAATTTCATAAATGTGTCAAGTGCAGCGTCTGGTTTCTCGTCATTACACACCACAGACCAACAAATATTCTTCACATGAACAACATAGGAATCACTACAGAATTTTTATATGACCTCTTATACACAATATTAGGCCCAGCCTTTGGAACATTGGTTTTCCTAGATATGGCTACTATATTATGATCACTACATCCGATGGATTTGCATACTGCTTTCTAACAAATTTCTGCAGCATTAGTAAAGATTTGATCAATACTGTGATTAGGGCATGGGAATATAAGAGCATCTGCTAGGCTAAATGAACAAACTAGGCATGCATAGCTCACCGCGTGATCCTCAAACCAAAGACTGGCCAAACTTGTGTTTCTAAAAGTGAGTCCAAAAGGCACTGTTGAATGAATATATAGCGTAATAAGGCATTTTTTGTTTTATGATGATTTAATTGTAAGCTATTTTTTTTTTACATGTAATTTTATACAGCATAATTGCAAAATATATAGGCATGTTGCTAACGTGCTGTTGTTGATGTGTTGTTGAAATGCCGAGCGCTCCTGCCAGCCTGTAGCATGTCACAAATGCTTCACAATTGATTTCTTTAAATGGCAGGCTATAGCCTTGAAATAATAAAATAGCTTAAATAATTCATTTTCAGACTTTTTCTTTGCAACTCTGCCTAGGTCAGCATCCAGGAGTCGCCTCTTCACTGTTGACGTTGAGACTGGTGTTTTGCGGGTACTATTTAATGAAGCTGCCAGTTGAGGACCTGTGAGGCGTCTGTTTCTCAAACTGGACACTCTAATGTATTTGTCCTCTTGCTCAGTTGTGCACCGGGGCCTCCCACTCCTCTTTCTATTCTGGTTAGAGCCAGTTTGTGCTGTTCTGTGAAGGAAGTAGTACACAGCGTTGTACGAGATCTTCAGTTTCTTGGCAATTTCTCGCATGGAATAGTCTTCATTTCTCAGAACAAGAATAGACTGACGAGTTTCAGAAGAAAGTTATTTGTTTCTGGCCTTTTTGTTCCTGTAATCGAACCCACAATTGCTGATGCTCCAGATACTCAACTAGTCTCAAGAAGGCCAGTTTTATTGCTTCTTTAAATCAGCACAACAGTTTTCAGCTGTGCTAACACAATTGCAAAAGGGTTTTCTAATGATCAATTAGCCTTTTAAAATGATAAACCTGGATTAGCAAACACAACGTGCCATTGGAACACAGGACTGATGGTTGCTGATAATCGGCCTCTGTACGCCTATGTAGATATTCCATTAAATATCAGCCGTTTCCAGCTACAAATAAAATAAAAGCCACAATACCCTCACATACCCCCTCAATTCGAGCCCTGGTTTTAACTTAACACACCAAGCTCTTCACTGACACTTAGATATTTAAGGAGTGCATGGTGACTGAAGGAATTGGCTGACAAAATCTATGGATAGTAGACTATAATTTCATCTGTCAAACAGGTAGGCCTACCTCTTATTTCATGAATAGGAAGACATGGGCTCAAACACAAAGCCCTCTTGTTGTTAGTAGTCTAAAGTAAAATTAAAATGAAGACTGTTTAAATGAATTAGGCCTTCTCGAATTAGCCTACTTTTAGCACCAATGCGCTGTCCATCTCCACGGCTGTCGCTTCATAGTAATGTAAGTTTTGTAAATTACTCGAATATGGCTTATTGTGAGATCAATAACACTGATACATAGCTTCATTACGGGCAACGAAACATATTGTTTTTATTCAAATCAATTCTACCAGTAGCAAGCTGTCACGCCCTGACCTAGAGAACTCTTGTTGGTTGGGTCAGGGTGTGAGTTCAGTTTGAGATCTATGTTATTGTATTTCTATGTTGGTTTCTAGTAGTTGTATTTCTATGTTTGGCCGGGTGTGATTCCCAATCAGAGGCACCTGTCGCTCGTTGTCTCTGATTGGGGATCATACATAGGTAGCCTGGTTGCCTACCTTAGTTGTGGGATCTTGACTCGCGTTTGGCTTGTTGTGTTGTAGCCACTGTTTGAGCTTCACGTTTCGTTATTTTGTCAAGTGTTTATTCGTATTAATAAACATGTACGCATACCACGCTGCACCTTGGTCTGACCCATCTCTCAACGATCGTGACACAAGCTTACTGCCGGTCCTCTTTCTCATCTTTGTGCTCTCCCTCTCAAACTGAACAGGACATCAGTAGGCCTCGTCCGCAAGCACAGAATAGAGAGAGCATTTTTTGGACAGGGGGAGGTTAGGCATATTTTCTCAAAGTGTGCCCTTTAGGAAAACCAATTAAACAGATTGAGCGCTTGTTATTTTTGTGTTCTCTTGTAGCAATGATAAACGGCGATGGCTTTGTTAAGCCTTGGGGGGACCATTAATTTACAAAGGATCACAGTTAAATAGTTCAAAAATAGATTACATTTATTTCAAATTGTACAACCATTATTCAACTGAAGAGTAGAGATTTAAGTTAACATGATCAAAGAAATTATACACATTATGACAATCTTAGAATATTGACTATCAAGACATCTTGAAATAAGGCAACAGTAAACATGTCATCCCCCACGAATGATGCAGCGCTTCCCTTGGGCCAATCAGTGTAGTTTTGTAAATGACGGAGCTCTATGGCAAGACGCATCATTCACCGAAGTTTCGTTAAAATCGGGACAGTGGTGTCTGAGATATCGCTTGTGACTAACATACGAACGAACATACTAATGTATTAACGGACGGAGACAGATCCACAGTCCCCTCCCGATTTCATTGTGGGGGACAATGACCAGCATACACACAAGGAGTGTTTGGAAGACAAAGGCAATGACAAGGCAACACTTGTACGTGCCGGAGATGAGACAGACAATATTCTACAGTAGCACTTACTTACATGTGCATTAAAAAATGTTATACCAATTTGCAAAGAGCAGATTTGACCCATAGAAATACACTCAATAGAGTCATTCCTATGAATACTTTCAATTAACCAACCACATTAGCCTGGACTTGCATCTAGTCACATGACTGTGCAGATTTGGGACTTCCATTTCTTTAACAGGGGTATGGTCTCTTCATTATCTGACACACCAGTGGGTGGAACTTCGGAGCTCTCGGACAATGGAGTCTCACTAAAACACATGATACGTGTTCAGTCAGTATCAAACCAAAGCTGATTACTGGAAATAACTCAGTCAACATTACGTACCTGTTAGTCTGTGTTGTCCTCGGTTTAATGCTCTCATATAAATGCTCACCTACAGAAGGATTAAAACAAACAGTCTAAATAGGTTGAACAAAGCTTTTGATAACATAGCCATTACTTTCTTGTAACAATAATATTATGTGCAGAATGTGGATTTAAAAAAATTATAGCTTTATTTTAACAGGCTAGAGTGGTCCTCTGTCCAAATAAGGACTACTTAGCCCACAGACTACTTATAGCTAGTAGCTAGCTACTTCCCCAATGGGAGATTTGTGCAAAAGTTCATGTTGTGCACCTGTTTCTCAGGTTAAGATTGAGGGGGAGTGGTTCTTACGCTGCTGGGTGAGTCCAGGGTGGTCTGATGGGGTCTGGTAATGAGGATCGGGCTGCTCATATGTATTATTCAGGTTCCTGGAGGTGAGAGGAAGAGTCACGCTCAAACATCTTCATCTCAAAAATAACTTTTCAAGAATAATTAAAATGACAAGCAGCAGTGTAACATTGGCCACACACACAGCAATGACAAGTTAAAGGCATCTTAGATATATGGTTACTCGGGGAACGGGAGAATAACAAACAGTGCAGCTATGCAGAAATGAGTGTGTGTGTGTGTTTACAGGAGGATGGTAATGAATCATCAGTGGAGGCCAAGGTCATCCCCACGCACATGAATTATGTATGAGGTTTTGTTTTCTCTGCTGGTGCTCTTATGATACATCTGTGGCTGTCTGATGACTCTCCATTTTCCCATTATTCTAGTCTTCTCTGCAGAGCAGACACTCCCAGAGCTCATCTTCTTCAGTGTAATTTAAGAAAACCCAACAGGTCTTTATACCTTAATGACATTCTGCAAAAATAAACAATTTAAGAGGCCGGCGTCTGGTGGCACGAAATGAAAAAGTGTTTGATTTTTCCAGTGTGCTAATAAAGAATCAAAGTCAATCACAACAAGTAAAATTACTCTGGTTCTATATCGTGGAGCTCCGCCCCATAGGGGAGCTCTGCTCCTAGTGGTTTACCCTCTGCCCTAAGGCAGAAACAGCCTGAAGCAAAATTATGCACACACCTACAGCCAATAGGAGTACAGGTGTCCCTATATAAGGAACCCCGTTCCCTCAATCTGCCTCCCTTTATCTTCAGCGACTGGACTAGAACTGAAGAAGCCATACGAAGACTCTAGAAAGAATTTCGCCGTTGACTGCCAGCCGTCAACGTCTTTCGTCATGAGCACACCTGGGATTTTCCCACCCCCAAAGGCCCTTTTAAGGGCCCTGTGTCGGTGTTCCACCATGGCTACCTCGGACCCCCACGACCTCTGCTTCGTGTGTTTGGGACCGCAGCACGCCGAGGATAGTCTCGACAACCCTCCTAATTGCGCCTCCTGCGCCCTCCTTACTATAAAGGAGAGGGCAGCAGCGTCGGGCGTTCTTTATGAAGGACGTCCCTCTGGATGATGTAATGTCCTCACTCCTCTCTGCTTCAGAGGCGTCAGAGGACAGTGCGGTGTCGGAGGATGACAAGGAAGGCGCCGAGGCGGATATCCCAGTGGGACAATCCAGACCTCTGGCGCCTACCTTCAAAACCCCCTTTCATTCTGAAAGCGCGAGGTTAGAAGGATCCTTGTGCGATGACGACATGGGCTCTGCTAGGTCAGAAGCCCTGTCCGTCGCGGTAGCCTCTCTGCGCTCGGACTTTCCCGGGCTCATTGAGAAGGCTGCCACACGACTCGAGGTTGTGCTGCCCCCAGTTCCCCTTCCTATGGAGGTGGACCTGATGGAGGGCGGCCCTTACTCCAAGCCGAGGAGGGCAGCTGAGCCAATGGCTCCAGCCTTGCCCTCTCTCGGCAAGTATGTCGAGGGTTCGTGGGGGCACCTCTGGCGGCGCGTTCGCCGGCCAGAGCGTATATCCCCTTCACCAGAGTGAGCGGCTATGAGTGGGCGGCTAAGGGAATCCCCAGGCTCGAGGGCGCCATGGCGGCGTTCCTAGTGCCGGGGTCGAGTCCCTGGGCAGCCTCCAAGAAGGCCACTCTGCCAGCACAAAGAGATAGGTTCACAGCCCAGTTGGCTGAGAAATCCTTTACGCTGGGAGCCCAGAGCGTAGCAGCGGCAAACAATATCGCCCTCCTCGCGGCCTCCCTGTCCCGTCTCACAACGGACAGGTCGGAGATGACCAGTGAGGAAGTGGAGGAGGCCTCCAGAATATCTGGAGCCATTCTACACCTGACGCAGGCGGTTGCCATATGCGCGGGAAGGACCATGGCCACCTCCGTGGTCACAGAACGACACCTCTGGCTTTCGATGACGGCCATGAAAGAGACCGACAGAGCGTCTCTACTCAACGCCCCGTCTCCAGCGAGGGCCTTTTGGCCTCGCAGTGAAGGATGCGACGGAACGAATCGCCAGGCTGGACGAGGAGAGGAGGCACCTGGCCAAGCATTTGCCGCTGGCAATGAGGTCCAGCAAAGCCCCAGCTAAACCGTCCATCTCCAACGCCCCCAACAGAGCTACAGTGAGGCGTCGGGCCAGGCGACAGACGCACACCACAGACAGCAGGAGAGCGAGCTCGGCCCCTCCAGCAGCGACGGTGGCAGCGACGGTCCCGCCAGCTAGAGAGGTTGTCACGAGACCAGCTTGGCAGCACCAGAAGGCCTCCCAGAAGCGCAAGCACCTCTGACGAGGCGAGGGGAGAGGACGGAGAACGGCCCGGCGAGTTTCGCAGAAGGGCCTACTGTTCCCCCCACCCCACTGTTCAGGGCGTGGAGGGCTGTGTTGTACATTGTGTGAATAAAGAGATTGTTCTCATTGACATTGTCAAAGAAGGACATTTATTCCATAAGGTTCGGAACACTTCACGTTCTATGTTTCTCCCTCACCATCTTGAGCGCAGCCCAACCCACTTAGAGTGTGTAGCTGAGCGTGCTCAGGAGAGGAAAGGGGTAAAGGTAGCAAGGCGCAGCCTTAGCTCACCTAGTAAAGATCTCTTACTACAGACTCCTAGGAGCTCTGTAGTAAAGGTCTCACATAGTAGGCAGTTGCCTCTGTCCCAATGTGACATGAAGGCGCAGCCGCTAGCCGGGAGTGACGCCTTACTGCAGGCTAATGCCTCAGTCAGTGCAGATCAGACCCGTGCGACGTTCACGGAGAGCGGGAATACCAGGGCTACTAAGGTAGCCAAGGTATGGACGCCTCCGGTATATTCTGAACGTATCAATGCCCATGGCTCTGAGCGCAGCTCACCACACATTGAGTGTGTCGTTGAACAGCCGCATAAGACCAGTGAGGAGGCATTGTGGCTCCACCATGTGGTACCAGTCAGTGATCACATCTTTCAGACTCTGTTGAGTACTGCAATGGATGGGTCTCATGGCAAGCAGCAGTCTCAGTCAGACAATGACGTGATGACGCAATTGCTTTCCGGGGAGAGCGCTCTGTCTCAGGCCAATGCCTCAGTCAGTGCAGTTCAGAACCGTGCTGCGTTCACGGAGGGCCGGATTACTGGAGTTACGGTCGTAACTAACGTATCAAGGCCCCCGATTCACCCAGAACGAGCTGATGTTTCCTCTCCCTTTCGAGGGGGGCCCGCCTTGGGCTATTCCACCAACTCAGTGCTGGGGAATAGCGGCGGCGAGGGCCATAGAGGAATACAGGTCCTTCCTACTGGATGCACCACAGCTTTGTGCGCGCCCGCTTTCTCTGCATCGCTGGCAGTGGCAACAAAGCTGTACCCTCTCACGCTGGCTAGATCAGACGTTGCAGAAGGGTTATGCCCTCCAATTCCATCGGACCCCACCCCCGTTCAGGGGAGTGGTGGAAAGCGGTGATGAAAACGCCAGACAAAGTAGCCGCTCTGATGTCAGAGATTACGGAACTTTTGGCGAAGGAGGCGGTCACAGTAGTTCCCGAGAGCAAAGGAACAAAGGGCTGTATTCGCCCTATTTCCTAGTGCCCAAAAGGACGGGGAGTGAGGCCGATTTTGGATTTACGCATTCTCAACGAGAGCATAACCAAACGGCCCTTCCGTATGCTGACGACAAAACGTCTACTGGAATGTGTCCAGAAGGGAGACTTTTGTACAAGCATAGACCTAAAGGACGCGTACTTTCATGTGCCGATTCAATCACGCCACAGAAAGTTTCTGCGGTTCGCATTTCAAGGGGTGGCGTACGAGTTCACGAGGATGCCGTTTGGGTACGCCCTGGCACCTCGAACTTTTTCCAAATGTGTGGAGGCGGCATTGGGACCACTGCGTCGTCAGGGGATAAGGATATTAGCCTACCTAGACGACCTGATGGTTCTCGCCCGTCAGCAGAGCTGGCGTTCACTCACACGACACAGACGGTGATTCATCTCACGCGTCTGGGGTTCGCTGGAATTGGAAAAAGAGCGCACCCTGGCCCAGTCATCAGATTGTCTACCTGGGACTACAGCTAGACACTGTAATGATGAGGGCTCGAATTTCGGACCCTCGAAGGGCAGCATTGTTACTAGCCCTGAGGAGGTGTCGTCCGAATCACACAGTAACGGCGCTATCGATCATGTCACTTTTGGGTCTCATGTCGGCAGCCCACTCTGTGGTCCCGCTGGGGCTTCTGCACATGCGCAGAACACAGCGGTGGTTCGCCCAACTAAGACTAGACCCAGTGCGTCAACGTCATCGGTTGGTGGTGGTTCCTCTCTCGCTAAGAGCAGACCTGGACTATTGGAGGAACCCGTGCGTTCTCACGCACGGAGTCCCGATGGGCAAGGTGTCATTCCACATTCCAGTGTTTACAGATGCCTCTCTGACTGGATGGGGAGGGACATGTCAGTCTCAAGCGATAGGAGGTGCATGGCCTCAATCAGGTCGTCACATCAACCTCCTAGAGTTGGAAACGGTTCGACTGGTTTTGACCCACTTCGCGTCTACCCTTCGGGGTCGCGATGTGTTGGTCTGGTCAGACAACCGGACCACAGTGGCTCACATAAACCGCCAGGGAGGAGTCAGGTCTCCTGCTCTCCATTGGGCGGCAATGGAATTGTGGCTGTGGGCTCACAAGCACCTTCGCTCGTTGAGAGCAGCGCACATTCCGGGCTACTTGAACGTAGGGGCAGACCTCATGTCAAGAGGGGGGTCCTCGAGACGACGAGTGGTGTCTGCACCCGGACATTGTTCTACGAATTTGGGAACAATTCGGGAGAGCCGAGGTGGACCTGTTCGCGTCACGTGTGAACGCGCAGTGTCCCCTATGGTTCTCTCTGAGAAACCAGGACGAACCGCCATTGGGAAGAGACGCATTTGCGCACTACCCGTGGCCGAAAGTTCTCCTGTATACATTCCCTCCGCTGTCTTGCATTCTCCCACTGCTAGCCAGGGTGAGGTCAGAGGAGCTGTCAGTGATACTGATAGCGCCCGATCGCCCGGGGGCTCCGTGGTTTGCGGAGATGAGTCAGATGTTGATTGCGCCACCTTGGCCAATTCCACATCGACGAGACGCGTTGACCCAGGCGGGAGGCTCGATAGGGCAGTGGCCCATAATCGGCCAACCACTGAGGGCTTGGTTCCTGAATGGTACAGGTTGAGGCGCCGGTGGGTTATCTGATGCAGTGATCAGAACCATACAGGGCGCAAGAGCCAGTTCCACTTCTAAGGTGTATACCAGCAGATGGAATGTTTTCTCACAATGGTGTGACACACAGGACGTGGACCCCATGAGCTGTCAGGTAGAGAGTGTGCTCTCATTCCTGCAGTTTATGTTTGATAAGCAGAAATCGCCCTCCACCATTCGAGTGTTTGCAGCGGCAATTTCAGCTGGTCATGAAGGGTTTAACGGGAAAACGTGTTCAGTCACCCATTAGTGAACGTTTCTTATTGGGAACGCGACGGCTTAGGCCGAGGCCTAGAGCTACGCTGCCCAAGTGGGATTTGGACTTGGTTCTCGAAGCGCTATGTAAGTCGCCGTTCGAGCCATTGAGTCAAATACCCCTCAAGATGCTGTCTATCAAGACGGGCGCTGTTGCTCGCCTTGACTACCGCTAAGCGGGTCAGTGATTTGTGTGCACTGTCGACGAGACCCGACTGCCTTGCCATCAATGGCGATCTGAGCAGAGCGGTGTTACGTCCCTAACCCGGCATTTGTGCCGAAGGTTATTAACAGTGCATATAGATCACAGATCGTGGAATTGTGGGCTTTTCATCCCCCCTCCCCATGGGGAGAGGAGTGAGGAAAGGCTTCATTGTCTGTGCCCAGTACGCGCTTTGGCGTGCTACATTGAGCGCACAGCAGCGGTTAGGTCATCGCCTCAGCTGTTTGTGTGTCACGGTGCGGCTGCATTAGGTAGACCACTTTCAAAACAGCGATTGTCTCATTGGCTTTGTGAAGGAATTGAGACGGCGTACGAGGCGGCGGGGCAACAACCGCCTCAGGGTATTAGAGCGCACTCCACTCGTGGAGTAGCAGCTTCTACTGCTCTTTTCAGAGGAACAGAGGTAGAGGATATTTGTAGAGCAGCGTCATGGTCGACACCGTCTCCTTTTATCCGTTTTTATCTGTTGGATATGTCTTCTAATTCTTTGGCTCGGTCTGTACTCAGCGTGGCTGAAGGGAGACCTTGAGCAAGACAGAGAAGGAAAGCAGGATTGTGACCATGTTCATAAATCCGCTTTTATTAGAAGTAACATATTCTGGATGGACATGTTTTCTAACTTTTAGCTCGGTCGGTATTCAGCAGAGCTGAAGGGCGACTTTGAGCTAGAGAACAAAGCAGGACATTGGACAGGTTCCAATCAGGTCCGCTTTGGTGAGGAAAACTTGTTATGGCAAAAAATAAGCTTTTTAACTCTCAAGCTCGATTGCACTCAGCGCAGCTGAAGGAGAATATTGAGATGAAGGAGAGAGAAGCAGGACGATAGACAGGTCTCTATCAGGTCCGCTCTGGATGAAAAGCATATTTTGTGACATGTCTCCTGACTGACTGTATCAGTATGGTAGAGACATGTATTGAGTGGACAGAATATGAGGTCATCTATCTGAGGTTCAGTTTAGTATGACTGGTATTTTTTGTCCCTGCCTACTAATCTCTGGATTCCATTGAGTGAGTAAGGCGGTCTATTGGACACATAATGTAGAATGACATTTTATGTCATTTCATTAGTGGACGATAGCGTTGTCACAGAATATTGAAGCACGGCTATCTGCTAGTACAGATTAGCACGGCGTCTATTCTGATGATCTGCCCAATAGCCATTGCCATTGTCATTGAGCTAGATGGGGCGGGTCTATAACCGATGACGCGGTATATTGTGACGCCCTGATGGGTTTCTCAGTCGCAGTACTGCGGGAATTGGTTGCAGCCATTGCTGGGCTTGACCTTTTTCATTTTTTTAATGGGAAGTGTTAGGCTCGGCAGGGGAGTACATTTTGGAGCGTTTCGCTCCGCCTTAAACCACTAGGAGCAGAGCTCCCCTATGGGGCGGAGCTCCACGATATAGAACGACTAGTTACCGGAGTGTAACTCCAGTTCTATGAGTGGAGCGGAGCCCCATAGGACTTAAGGCCCTGCCGACCCTCTCTAGTCTCGCTGAAGATAATATCTTGGGAGGCAGATTGAGGGAACGGGGTTCCTTATATAGGGACACCTGTACTCCTATTGGCTGTAGGTGTGTGCATAATTTTGCTTCAGGCTGTTTCTGCCTTAGGGCAGAGGGTAAACCACTAGGAGCAGAGCTCCCCTATGGGGCTCCGCTCCACTCATAGAACTGGAGTTACACTCCGGTAACTAGTCGGTTTATTTATGGGTTGTCTGGATGGGTGTAATTGGGCGTATGCACATGTGTGTATAATGGTGCATCTATGTATGTGTGCCAATGTGTACAGTAAATTAGTGATAATGTGCATTGTGTGCACATGTATGATGATGTTTACAGTGTGTGTGTGTGTTAAATGCCTTGCCTGTTTGCCCCTGGCAGCACAGTCAGATAGCCCGGCTGCTCAGTGAGAGATCCTGTCACCGGTGACTGGGAGTCACCTGCTTCTCCCATGGTCACTGTGTGTGCCTGTTCTCCATCTGGCCCCAGGGCTTCCTCCTCCTTCCCTTGCTCTTCGGTAGACACCTCTGCAGAGCCAGCTCCACTCACTAGGGAACAACAGCCCAGTCAGTACACTGGAGATTAAACTGTATAAACGCATGAGTATACTAACAAGTTCTACAAGAGAGTTGAAAGTGGCTTGAAATTGAAACATTTTTCACAGTCAACATTTAAGCTGAAGGTCCTCACCTTGGGGCTCGTTCTTTGCCCTATGGCCATTCAGAACAGCTTTTCTATTTTGAGTATGTAGACGAGGGCCGAGACCTCTCTATGCAGAGTGTAGTGATGGTTTCCACACAAGCACGCACATCACACGCACACACACACACACACACACTTCATTATAGTTCCCACCAACAGACCAGAAGATGGTTGATATATTATCTGGTTATAGTGTTGATATATTAACTAGATACTGGCTGATAGATAAAGAAATCAGTTTGTTTTCCTGCAACTGAGTATGACGGTCAGGAGTGTGGTGTCCAGACAGTACCTACCTGGGGTTTTCCAGGGATGGTCAGTGACAGCCTGTGTTGCAGGGCCTCACTCAGCTTGTTGACCAGACGCTCCTGGACCGAGCTGGACGAGTCCTGGAAATGAAGACAGCGGTTATCCAACGTTATACGGTCTGATAAGATCTGAGTAACTATATATAATTGGAAAAGTATATTCTATTGGGGATCGATTGTATGGGTTGGTGTATTTGTAGTAGTGATCCCTTTACCTTGCACTTTGACAGTAAACCCAGAGCTTGTTTGTAGTAGAGGGTGGCTCTCTCCAGGTCTCTCAACTTAAAACGAGCTTCCCCTAAACCCTCACAAGCCTGCCATTGGCCCTTATAGTCATCTAGATATATAGAGAGAGCGAGAGAGAAAAGGAGGAAGAAGAAAGATAAATATAAAGAGATATTGAGAAAGTTGAGTAAACAAGGTAGAGAGAGAGAGAGAGAGAGAGACAGAGAGAGAGAGAGAGAATGAGGGTGAGACTTAAAGTGTCAAAAGGGGTCAATGGATGTAAAGAGTCATTAATAGTCTGTTTAAACATTTATAACACACTTCAACATGAAAAATGTGCTTATTATTATTCTTATAAAGAATAAAGTTGGACTTGATTTTGTACCAGTGTCTTTGAAGGCCTGCAGGGCGTGGAGGTAGTTCTCTGCTGCCTCCTCATGCTCCCCCAGCTGACTGAGGGCAAAGGCCAAGTTACTGAAGCAGCGGCCCTGAGCACGACGACTGCCCAAAGACCCTGACACAGAGACACAGAATGAGGGGGAGAGAGAAGGGGGAGGGGTATCAGAGAGACATACAGAGTGAGAGAGAAAAAGAGATTAAAAGAGGGAGAGTGGTTAATATAGGGAACAAGAGAATCTTTACAGCGTCATCACTTTTTTACTCACTTAAAAAAAGCATAAGTAGCTATAATGTCATGCTCACATCCCCAACAGCATGTTGGCTGACCCAAAAAAGATCTTATAACCGTTACATGCACATACGCGCAAGACATACCAGTGTGTGAGTCACTCAGTGATGCTGTGGTAAGCATTCTGTAAGTCCCCATGGGATTGCCTCAGTGGAGTTTCAGCCACACACACCACTTCTCTCTTTTGCTAATGTGAGAGCTGCTCACAGAGACAGATTAGAGGCATGGAGAGCACTGGACACACAGACACACCCAGATACTGTAAAGGATGAATCAGGGTATAATGAAATGTGTGAGGAATGGTCTACCCCTCTGCCTAAACAATTACTCCTACACACCTCAGGTGACATGTTCCTCACACACACATTATTGTCTGTGGCTCAGTTGGTAGAGGGCTTGCAACACCAGGGTTGTGGGTTCGATTCTTGCTGGCACCACTCATACGAAAAAAGATATGCACGCAGAGTGCTTTGGAGAAAAGCGCATGCTAAATGGCATATCATTATTACATACAGAAAAGAACAGCACTGAACTGTGCAGAAAATACAGTATAACTATAATTGATGTAATAAGCTCACCATGCAGGCTGGCTGCCTGGCGGTGGTAGTCCAGGGCCTGCCGGTACTGGCTCAGTGTGTTGTGAACGGCTCCCAGGTTCTGTAGGACCACAGCCAGCCTGCTGGGCTTGGTGCTGGCCAGGGGCAGGGCCCGCTCATAGCACCCGGCTGCCTCCTGGAACAACTTCAGCTGGGAGAAACTCAAGCCCAGGTCGTTGTACACCTTACCTGAAAGACGGAGGGAAAAGGTCCCAAAACTGTGATCAAATTGTTGACTGACAATGCTATTACTCTTTTGTTTTTTCCTCAATTCAGTTACCCTGACAGTTTACCTACCGAGCATCTCTGGGTCTTTGATGTTGTCGCTCAGCTCGAGGCAATCAGTAAGCACGGTGATGATATCATCCATGGTGAAGTCATCTGACTGGAGCATGTGACTTCCTGCCTCTTTGAAGGCCGTGGCGGCTGAGTCCAGCTTGCCTGCCACCCTGTAGCTCTCCCCAGCCCTCTGGAAGCTCTGAGCTGCCTGGGTCCAGTCCTGAAAACACACAGCTTGAATCAGAACCAGCTCTACGTAGGACAGTCAGTGAGCTGTCAGTATATAGATCTGGCTGCTATACATCTCAAATGAGTCAGTCAGACATTGCAGAATCTCTTACAAATGATTATGAATTAGGGATGTGCATCTTTCCTTTTCAAGACGATTCGATATGCATCTAGATACATGGGCTTCGATACTGGAACAATTTGTTTTAGTTTGAAACGATTCGGTGCGATTTGGTTTGATTAGAGGAACGAATCGAAGCGATTCGGTTCGATGCGATGCACTAACATTTGTTGCATAAACACATTCATTTTCCATTTTAAATTAAAATCTGCTGCTGATGGAGCTTATGAGCTGGGCCTCTCTCAGCTGTAGCTGTCTGAGCTGACTTCTGTGTGTGTGTGCGTGCGTGTGTGTAAATGATGTATATGTCTATATTGTATGTAGGCACCTGAGCTGAGCCATAAGGGAAACTCGGCATCTACCACCCCACTTTCAGTTGGAGCTGAAATCACCATCACCCACTAATTAATTTGTCATTTTTGCAGATTAAAAGTGTTGGAGATAGTAATGTATCAATATTCTGGGCCAATTGTGCACCGCCCTATGGGACTCCCGATCACGGCAGGTTGTGATACAGCCCAGGATTGAACCCGGGTCTGTAGTGACGCCACTCGGGAGGCCTCAGCACAATCTTAATGTGCATGAAGGCAAAACTCCTGGTGTTAAGTTTTGGAATGGCTTAAGGGGATGAAGATAAGTACAGTTTACTGTTCCCCTATAATGGTTAGGGGTTGAGATTTTTGGGAGGGCAATCTGATCCTTGAGCTGAACCATAAACAACATACACCTGGAGCTGACTGACCTGTAGGAGCAGGTGACAGTGGGACATTTTCATGCAGGTGTCCCCCTCACTGGCCCCGTCCCCCTGGGAGCGGTACAGCTGGGCTGCCTGGAGGTAGTGACCAGCCGCACGGCCGTGGTTCCCCAGGGTCTCATGGGCTACAGCCAGGTTGAACTGGAGGTCTGCTACCCGCTCGCCCCTCTCTCCTGGCTGGGCACGCTTCAGGAAGTCCAGCCCCTTCTGGGCTTTACCTGCCTCCACATAGGCAGCTCCCAAGTTAAAGGCACATGCCCGCTGGACCCTGGTCTCCTTTAGCTGTGGGTGATAGAGTATGGTCAGAGAGGCAACTTAAACATTATAAAAGATAACATAAGTACCAGTAAACATTATGCAGCATATTTGACTTTCTTCCATACAGTATGTCTAAATGTTGTGGTTGTCAGATGTATGTCGTTGTGAAAACCAATTACCATTTGGTGGACAATAAAGATTGTGTAAACACTGTAATCCATTTGGACTTGGAACCAGACTAGCTTTTGTTGCCTGGACATTTTCCAAAACAAGAAAATCATGTGCCCAGCTCTCCCTCTCACAGTTTTAGTAAGCCCTATATTATATGGGTGAGGTGCAGGACAAAATGTCTCAAAAGGGACAACAAGGAAGTAGCCTAAGTAATGTCACCTCTATGGAAGCTTTGAAGGCCTTTTTGAAGCAGCTGAGAGCTTCTTCACAGTCCCCTTGCTTTAGGGCAATGTTGCCAGAGGCTGTGAGCTCATCAATGTCCACCTGGACCTTCAGGACATCAGCCTCTTTGTCGTTTGCTCTTTACACCCCCGTCACTCTTCTTCTTCTTCTTCTTCCTGTCCTCATGTGAAGGGTAGCTATCGGATGCCATGTTGGGTTCGCCAGGCGGTGGCTACAGGATAGCATTATGAAGAGACTGATGGAAAGAGGAGAGAGAAAGAATTATGAAGGTCAGATTATAGTCACACTCACTCTGGTCATGAGACACTGACAGTACTGCCCTCCTTTGGTGACAGTGAGTACTAGCTATGTGGCTAATAACATGAGGACTCTTCTTCAAATAAATGTTTAATCAAGTCTATTATGTGACACCTCCTGCTCACTGAATTACATTTATTTTAGGCATATATAGCCAGTATTCTCGTATTCAAATAAACATTTTTGAGAAGTAGCATGGACAGATGTTTATCTTGTTTGCTAGCTAACTTAGCTACTTTCATCTCAACTGATGTGCTGCAAAGTTGAAACCACATGACTAGCTAACGCGTTACTAGCTTCTCGAGTCTTGGTAACATGGCTGACGTAGCAAACTTAGCTAGCTATTTCACTCACATTTTCAAGATGAACAATCCATCCAAGACAGAGCCGTTTAAATTAGTTGGTTAGCTCGACAAATACATCGGTAAAGTATCCGTACAGCCTTAACACCTAGTTAGTCTATATCGCTGGCTTTTCTTGTTAGCTAGTTAACGTTACCGAGTTACTGCTTCGTAGAGCCACGGAAAGCTATGAAGTAGCAGGTCTGTTGCTATGGCAATATTAAATAGGAAGTGAGAAGTGTTGGCCATATAAATGATTTTAGGGGAGACTGAAGCAGCAACTTTAATATATTATTGCTATCTATGACTATTTACAAAATGTTTACATTTTTTTATTTATTTTTATTTTTACAAGTACCAAGTAAACATGTCCCAGAAAGTTATTTATGGTTATCACGTGTGTTCGAACGTTTCTAAAATACAAATCATGTACCACAATGCAAAGCGACCGCCTGTATTGGCCAATCAGAACCGCTTCTGATTAGCCAATGAGAGGACGGCGGGATATTCAAAGTTCAAACTTTACGGAAATGTAAACAGAAAAATGTGTCTGCACTACAGTTGAGTCAGTAAGAGAGGAGGAAGGATAGTGTATTTTTATTTTTATTTTTTTTCGAATGTGGAAACAGGATCAACTATTTAATTGAAACACTAACCACATGCGAAAATCATATCAATAACTTGACACCAAAAAATATAACTAGCGTTTTTAGACTACTTGCCAGTAATCTCGTCGGCGAAAAAGTCAAGAAAATGGGAGATTCGGGCACACAAACGCGTTCAGGCTGTAAGTTAAGCGACCTTGGCTTGCAACCTAATTAACCAAAGTTTGTTAGACAGTAAACTGGCTGTTTTGCCTGTTTTAGGTGGATGGCTAACTATAGCTAGCAGGTAACGTTAGCGAATGAGCTAACCTTAACGTTAAAGGCTTACTGTAACGTTATAGCTAGCTAACTCGCTTGCAAGGCTCCTAATATATCTAACGTTAGCTAACTTGTCAAGGTTAACTTGGGTCAAGTTCATGTCAACTCAGGTATTTAGCTAGGTTAGCTAGCTAGATGGTGCTTTGTATAAAGTTATTTGATTGTTTGACATTTTGTTACAGATGAGCGGTTGACAGCTGAGGAGATGGATGAACAACGCATCCAGAATGTTGCCTATCAATACCTGTGCCGTTTGGAAGAGGCTAAAAGGTAAGTTCAGTTGAAACTTTCTTCTCAGTTGGTTTCGGGCAATAACTGACTTGTACTTCAGACTATCAGTATCACTTCACCCTATCATGGATAGCTAACTCGCTTTTGAAGTGAATTGGCCAACTCTCTGTCCACAGGAAACTGGAAAAGCAACTATCTCTGTCAATAAGTCTGATTGCTCATCATGTTTCAACACATCACATGCAAATTCTTGCATTGATATTCGCTAGTAAATTAATATTAGACTTACTTTCTCTCTTGACAGGTGGATGGAAACTTGTCTCCATGAGGAGCTTCCTGCCCCGACTGAGCTGGAGGAGGGCCTGAGGAACGGGGTGCTGCTGGCCAAGCTAGGCCACTGTTTCGCCCCCAAGATCGTCCCCCTCAAAAAGATCTATGACCTGGACCAGGAACGCTTTAAGGTCTGATCTACTGTTCACCGCCCAATGGTTTTACTGAAATGCCTCTGTCAGTAAGAAAGAGAGTTTCCTGCTGAGTAACTTTATTTTTGACAGTTTGTCCTTTATTTTTCTCTGAAAACTAGCACTCTGCCCCTTGTTTCCCTTCTGGATCCTTTAGAACTACCTATTTTTACTAGTACCTGCTTTTCTGCTATAATATAGTATTTTCAAATTTGACTGTGACTGAAAACCAACTCCTTTAGAGCTGAGATTTGAATTTGTGCTGAGCAAGCATAATACTCTATTTCCAAGGCATTGAATAGTGTAGCTGAATATCAAAGATGTGTCATGATGCAGATTAATCCAACTGATCATATGTTTCTGCCTCAGGGTATGGGATTGCAGTTCCGCCACACGGACAACATCAACCATTGGCGCAATGCAATGGCGGAGATCGGACTACCAACGGTATTACATTTAAAGGGAGAAATAAACTCTTTATTAGGCCTCTCCTCACCTATAACAATAGCAATTGTGATTACTGTTACACCTGAACTGCACCTAACCCGTCCCTGTTGTTTCAGATGTTCCACCCAGAGACGACCGACATCTATGATAAGAAGAACATGCCCAGGACTGTGTACTGCATCCATGCTCTCAGCCTCTACCTTTTCCGACTAGGATTGGCCCCTCAGATCCATGACCTCTGTGGCAAGGTCAAATTTACAGGTAAAGAGTCCCAGTAGGCCCTTACTATTCAATCACAACTGGTAACTGGGGTAAAGGGAAAATACCATATTAATGTTCCTCTGTCATTCCTGTGTTTTTGGGGTAATATTTATTCTCCAGAGGAGGAGATTAACAACATGAAACGGGAGCTGGACAAATATGGCATCCAGATGCCAGC
Source organism: Coregonus clupeaformis (assembly GCF_020615455.1). Lineage (NCBI taxonomy): Eukaryota > Metazoa > Chordata > Actinopteri > Salmoniformes > Salmonidae > Coregonus > Coregonus clupeaformis. The sequence goes on from NC_059219.1 coordinate 11,134,182, forward strand.
CTTTAGCAAGATTGGGGGAATCTTAGCCAATGAGATAACAGTGGATGAGGCTGCTGGTAAGTAGATGCACAGATATTTTACTTTGTTGTTTTCAGATATAGAAAATACACCATATTTCAAGTTAAAATATGAATTCACACTGGCCCAAAATGTGTTTGTTTTAGACAAGGGGTTGTCTGTTGGCGCATTGGTACTCTCCACTTAAACTGATATGGATGAGATTCCAAAATTGAAACGCCTATAGACGCATCAGATACTATTGAAGTTCCTTGGTCATCGACTGTCATTTAAGAGTCAATGTTGTCACCGTCCTTGAATAGTTTACCAAAATGTTGCCTCCATCTCCCTTCTCTCTCCCTCCAGTCCACGCTGCAGTTATAGCTATCAACGAGGCGGTGGAGAGGGGGCACGTGGAGGTCACTGCCCAGGCCCTGCGGAACCCCAGCGCTATGCTCACCAACCTGCAGGAGCACCTGATGCCAGTCTACCAGGAGATGCTGCGCCAGGCACGGGCACAGAAAGCGGCTTTCGCCTACACCAAGGTGACTAACTGACTGAATTAATATGATCATTAAAAAATGCATTTATAGCCGTATCCCTGGTACAGAGTTTCTGTTGGTGTCAGGATAGTAATCATGTGTACTGAATTTCTAGCGTAACGGTTCAGAGGAGAAGGATATCTATGAGGAATACCTGACCCAAAGTGAGATTCAAGAGAACATTGACAAAGTGAATGGTGGGTAGGACTTAACCATCAAACAGATAAATAAGAAGATAAATAACAATCGGAACTAAACCGAGTATTTTGTCACTGTGTTTGCAGTGCGTGCAGCCATAGAGCAGGTGGACGAGGCCCTGGATTGTGGGGACTCTCTGGCCCTCCTGGAAGCCCTCCAGGTCCCCTGTCTGGCCCTGAGGGGCCTCCAAAGAGACCACGGGCCCTGGTACCTGGAGCAGCTGGCCACTGACCGTGAACAGAAGGCCCTGGTGAGAAACTGCACATTCACACGCGCGCACACACACACAAACATTGTGACCCCTGACCTTTGCTCTCTGACCTGTGGCAGGACATGGGCTGTGTGGACCCTCTGGAGCGAGATGAGCTGCAGGAGGGTGTGTGTGTGGCTAACGAGGAGGCCCAGCGCAACCAGACAAGTCAGTACAAACTCAACTAAATACTGTATCGTAGTCAGTTCTTATCACAAGGGGCATGCACTATATCAATTCCAGTGACTTTTGAGTTGCTGCGTGTGTGCCCTGTCCTTTGCACTCACAATGTTCCATTGTAGATCCATCCAAACAAAATGTGCATGTGTTTTATACAGTGCAGAAAGCTGTGAGGTCCATCAATGAGGCCCTGCGTCTTGGGGAGCCCAGGCAGACTGTTCGTGCCCTCATGGATCCTGATGCCCACCTCCCAGACGTCTACCCCTTTGCATCAGCACTCTACCAGAGTGAACTGGCCCCACTGCAGCGGCAGAGCCCTCAGGTAGGTTAGGCTACAGTTCCCCCACCTGGCCCCTTCAAGCTACCATGGTCACCTAATCATCTCCACCATCCCATCTCAACTCAACTCCTTTTCTCTGAACTCCATGCAATGCTGTCTTGGCTGTAAAACAAGACTGTGTGTCCATTAACATTTTTGTAAAATAAAGGTACAAAAATGAAAAGTAATATAAACAATATAGGGGGAAATTACCAGGTTACCGAAATGGAATCACTTTGTATGTAAACTAACTGTAGTGAATGTGGTCCTTGGTGCCTGCAGGGGGAGCTGCAGCAGGAGGAGCTGTTTGTAGCAGTGGAGATGCTCTCGGCAGTGGCTCTCATCAACCAGGCGGTGGAGGCCAAAGATGTGGGGGCCTTCTGTGCCACGCTGGTCAGCCCTGCAGCCGGCCTGGCCGATATTGACGACAGCCTAGTCCAGAGGTGGGTTTCCAGTACTACTCTCCTGACAATTCTCAGAGTTGTCTCCATGTAGCCTAGTTGCAGATCTGTATACTTTAACCAACTCCTTTGTCATTTGCCTCAGGTACTTTGAGGAGCTGGGTGATCAGAGGAGGAAGGCTGGGAGAGCTCTGCTGACATGGAACGAGCTCCAGAGAGGACTTAACTCTGTAAACGCAGCAGCACAGGAAGAACATGACCGTACGTTTGGAGAACTGAACACCAACTCCCAGAAACACTCTGGGTTTAGGTCCATTGACAGAAATATTTTGTCGGCTGCTATTTGACTCTAAAACCAGAGGAACACCTTGTATTTGACTGGATCTGCTTCCTGTTTGTCCACAGAGATCCTCACCATCGGGTTGATTAACCAGGCCCTGTGCCGAGGCGACCCTCAGAAGACTCTGGCTGCACTGCTGCTGCCCTCTAGTGGCCTTGAGGAGGTGGCGACACTCAATGCCCGCCGCTATCACGACGTACTTACCAGAGCCCGGAAGCAGAAGGCTGAGGTATGTCAGCCATGAAGACATAATAGTTTAAAACAGGGAATATAAACAATATTTTGTGGTTCATTATTCAATGCTGTGTTCAATGCTGTGCCCTGTCCTATCACAGGTGAGCTGTGACCCAGGAGCTGAGTTGTGGTTGGCTGACATTCAGGAAGGCGTGAGAAGAGCCAATCACGACACTCAAAGAGCCCTGAAGAGTGAGTTGGCATAGTACCCTCCACATCATGTTTTTTTAAAGCCATATTGAAATTCTATACTGAATGTATAACTTTATCTTAACGTTGTGTGTGTGGGTGTGTTTCCCTGGCCAGTGTCCCTGGGCTTGGCGGCCGTGAACCAGGCAGTGAAGGAGGGCAAGGCGTCCCAGACGCTGCGAGTCCTGCGTTTGCCAGAGGTGGCGCTACGGAGCGTTGTGACAGAATGCGCTGGAGCGTACCAGGCTGAACTCACCGCCCTACTAGGAGCCAAATCTGTGGGAGGTCCGTACCCACTTCCGTGATTCACTTGCGTTCATTCTGGTTGTGATCTATGCACTAGTAGCATATTAGCTGCCAGAATTGGTCAGCATTAACCGTAGACTCAACGATGCACAAAGTAAACATCAATATCGGGTCGATTTCAGCAACAACTAAGAGCGTTGAAGCGTGAGGCTAAACTTCTCCACTGTTTTGGTCCCGTAGCCACCACATTGTAGCAGAGTGAAGCACACCCGTGCTCATGCGCAGATACTATGTGACTATTGTATCGAGCTCATCTCAATATCTGCGGTGCTGCTCCTGGCAGCATCATAACACTGAGTCTACCTTTAAGCTTCTAGGTAGTGACAAGCCCTAATCTCTATCTGATGTACTGGGACTCAGGGGACAACCGGAGCCCATGGCTGAAGACCAAGACTGAGGACAGCCCCTACTACTTCCACCTGCACAAGCTGGAGGGCACCTGGGAGAGACCGCAGGGCTTCGTTCAGAGCACAGTGTTCCTGGCCCACAAAGAAATACAGGTCAAAATACAAAATTACCTGTAAATACAGTGCAAACGAGCTACAGTTTGTATTGATTAGTTAAGCCAACAGTTATTATGGCTGACTGTCTCTGTGGTCTGTCTCCCTCTACAGGCGGTGCTGAGCAGTGTGACTGCGGCCCACAGCCGGGAGGTGCATTGGAAAGCCAGCGAGGGCCTGGTGGTGCAGCTGCAGGCCAGGGCCCAGGGATTCCTCCTCAGACAGAGGCTGGGTGCCCGTCTGCACTTCCTCAACACCCAGCTACCAGCCGTCATCACCATCCAGGTCAGCTAGCTAAGGGTTAACGCATAGAACCACAGTGCAAAGACTATCTTTACATACCCAAATACATTTTCCAAACGGCACGGTGCTCAATGTGTGTTTTTGTTTCCAGTCCCACTGGAGGAGGTTCGTACAGCAGAGGGCCTACAGAAAGAGGCTACAGTATCTCTACCAGAACTGGAGGGCTGTGGTCACGGTAAGGTCGACCAAATAAGCTCTTTGTAAATTAGATGACAAACCCTGTGTTTTCCTGTGTTGAAGTTGACATCTGTTGTTCTTACTGTTTCTCACGTGGTGTGTGTTTTAGCTCCAGGCCAGTGTGAAGATGTGGATTGCTCGGAGGAAATACCTTTCTCGTCGGCGCTTCTTCAGACGTCACGTGAGTGCAACCAACCCATCACCCCTGTACACAAACCTTCATCTCTAATTTTGAACCATTTTGTTGGGGGGGAAATTGCTGCTTGTAGCCTGACCTTTGTCCTTCTACAGGTGGGCGCCATTATAAAGATCCAGGCATTCTTCCGAGCCAACAAGGCCCGTGAGGAATACAGAATGCTTGGTAGGTGGCCACAGCTCCACTCACAAGTCTGTGCCTGGTTTCCCACCCTCTTTTTATTTTATTTTTTACAATGATCATAACTAAAGTCCAATGTAAATACCAAGTCTATTGCATAAGACCAGCCTCACTTGCATTGACATCCCCCGTGTCAACACCTTGATCTTTCTCTTCCAGTCCACTCCACTACCCCGCCGCTGTCGGTAGTGAGGAAGTTTGCCCACCTGCTGGAGATGGGTGACAACGACATCCGCCAGGAGGGGGAGCTGCTGCGTATGAGGGAGGAGGTGGTGAGGACCATTCGCTCCAACCGCCAGCTAGAGACTGACCTGGACCTAATGGACCTCAAGATAGGACTGCTGGTCCGCAACCGTGTCACACTGCAGGTCGGAGCCTAGTTCATTCTGTTATTACTACACTTGTTTCATCAATTCTATTTATTTTTGTCTTGGAATGGGCCTAGAAGTGTCCATAGTCCATCACACTTCTCATCCATTTATGACTACAGGAGGTAGTTTCCCACTGCAAGAAGCTGACCAAGAAGAACAAGGAGCAGCTGTCGGACATGATGGCTCTGGACAAGAGCAAGGGCCTCAAGGCCCTGAGCAAAGACAAGAGGGAGAAACTGGAGGCTTACCAGCACCTCTTCTATCTGCTACAGGTGAGCTGAAGGAAACTACATTTTTTGAATAGGTATTATTGATACAGGGTCAGATATTTTATCTGCCCCCTCATATGTGGCCTGTGCTGAGTTTTCTACAATGGCTCGTTTAATTTAAGTGTATGTGTTCTCAAGACTCAGCCTCTGTACCTGGCCCAGCTGATCTTCCTGATGCCCCAGAATAAAAGCACTCTCTTCATGGAGACGGTCATCTTCACCCTGTTCAACTACGGCTCCGACTGCAGGGAGGCCTACCTGCTGCTGCAGCTGTTCACCACTGCGCTGCGCCACGAGATCAAGTCAGTGTTCGCACACTATACACACACACACACACACACACAGGCTGCTCAGGGGGATCAAGTTGCACTGAACTCAACATCTCACTTTTTCTCTCTCTCTCCCTCCCTCTCTCAGGTGGAAGGTGGACCAGCCCCAGGAGGTGGTGACCGGGAACCCCACAGTCATTAAGATGTTGGTGAGTTTCTACCGCCATGCCCGCGGTCAGACTGCGTTGAAGGAGATCCTGGGGCCGGCCATTAGAGAGGTGCTGCAGGACCGCACCCTCAGCATCCGCACGGACCCCTGCGAGATCTACAAGAGCTGGGTCAACCAGACCGAGACCCAGACCGGCCACAAGAGGTCAGCACTGAGCCAGGAGCAAATGTAGCATCACAGCGGCACACACACATACTCCTATAGAGATCCCTCTACTAGAGTTGGCTTGACTAGACCGTTTTAGATTGGTCAGTATACAGCAAGAAATACATATACTATGCAGACTGGTTTACTTACTTTAGTTGAATGCACTGATTTGATTTGCTCATGACTGGTATTTAAAGCAATGTACGCTCACACTCTCAGATTGGCTTCGAGGTCCATTGAGAACAGTATGTACATGCATACAGACACAGCAACATACTCTGTCTCCTCTCCCCACCCCCAGCTCCCTGCCCTATGAGGTGAGTGTAGAGCAGGCCCTGGCCCACCCCGAGGTACAGCGTCGCCTGGACATCTCCATCGTCAACCTTAAGAACCTCACAGACCGCCTGCTCAACGCTATCACCAGCAACCTGCACAAATTACCGTAAGAGGCCCTCCATGTGCACTCTGCAGAGCTTCTTTTTCATTCTCAATGTAATTAGTTTGAATCACAGCAACCTAATCAAACAGCTGTTGGACATTCACGTCTTCTTCTCACCAGATTTGGCTACAAATTGATTTAGTTTGATTTGTTTCTCTGAGACTTTATTTTCTGTGATGGGAGTTCAACTCTCAGGCTTTCTCCTTCCTCCCACTGTTTCAGATATGGGATGCGCTACACAGCCAAGGTCCTGAGAGATTCTCTACATGAGAAGTTTCCTCAGGCCAGCGAGGACGAGCTTTACAAGGTATACTACTGACCAGACTTGATTTAATAAATCACTTAGATAGATGGATACGGTTAGATATGATCTGAACCATGCATGTGTGATGACGTGCTCTTGTTTGTGTTGTGGTCAGATTGTGGGGAACCTGGTGTTATGATGGTTGTCTTGTGGTTAGATTGTGGGGAACCTGGTGTTATGATGGTTGTATTGTGGGGAGCCTGGTGTTGTGGTCAGATTGTGGGGAACCTGGTGTTATGATGGTTGTATTGTGGGGAGCCTGGTGTTATGATGGTTGTTGTGGTCAGATTGTGGGGAACCTGGTGTTATGATGGTTGTGTTGTGGGGAGCCTGGTGTTGTGGTCAGATTGTGGGGAGCCTGGTGTTATGATGGTTGTGTTGTGGGGAGCCTGGTGTTGTGGTCAGATTGTGGGGAGCCTGGTGTTATGATGGTTGTGTTGTGGGGAGCCTGGTGTTATGATGGTTGCGTTGTGGTCAGATTGTGGGGAGCCTGGTGTTATGATGGTTGTGTTGTGGTCAGATTGTGTGGAGCCTGGTGTTATGATGGTTGTGTTGTGGGGAGCCTGGTGTTATGATGGTTGTGTTGTGGTCAGATTGTGGGGAGCCTGGTGTTATGATGGTTGTGTTGTGGTCAGATTGTGGGGAGCCTGGTGTTATGATGGTTGTGTTGTGGGGAGCCTGGTGTTGTGGTCAGATTGTGGGGAGCCTGGTGTTATGATGGTTGTGTTGTGGTCAGATTGTGGGGAACCTGGTGTACTACCGCTACATGAACCCAGCCGTGGTGGCTCCGGATGGTTTTGACGTGGTAGAGTTCTCGGCCGGCTCCTCCCTGCTCCCTGAGCAGCGCCGCATCCTGGGTTCCATCGCACGCATCCTGCAGCATGCCGCCGCACACAAACACTTCCACGGCGACGGCGCTCACCTGCGCGCCCTCAACGACTACATTACCCTGACGCACTCCAAGTTCCGGTGAGTCATCCCGTCTTTTTAGCGCAACCTCCACCACCTTTTCAGAGGAGAGCTTTATTACTATAATTAGGCTATACATGCTAAATGGCTCTTAAGCATTATTCATATATCTTCCGCAGTAAGTTCCTGCGTGCTGCGTGTGACGTGCCGGAGCCAGAGGAGCGTTTTAACATTGATGAGTACTCTGAGATGGTCATCCTCAACAAGCCTGTCATCTACATCTCCATCAGTGAGCTCCTCAACACACATAAGGTCTGGATGCCACATAAGCTAAAGATGCATACTAACTTTTTGTTTTTAATGGGTTCAGGGGGAGGTGGGTTGGGAACAGACCTTTTCAGTTTAGTAGATCCTGTGCACTAAAGTGTGTGTGTGTGTGTTAGCTTCTGCTGGAGCATCAGGACTCCCTGTGTCCCGACCAGTCTGACCCGTTGCTGACTCTGCTGAGAGACCTGGGGAAGGTGCCCACTATCCATGCTCTGGTTGGTGAGGGGGCTGTAAGCCCCGCAGGAGCCCCAGACAGAGCAGACCCTGGCCCAGTACAGTAAGATGGAGGTGTCCCTCACCCTCACCAGCAAGTTTGATGTGTTCAGGGGCTCTGACGATCACCCTGATGCCAGGGGGATTCTCCTCAGGTAGGGGCTTAAACCATTTAACATTTCAGTGTGGTAAGACTATCACACAATGAAAATGGCATGTCTAATGTGAAGTGTGTTTGTGTGTGCTTGTGTTTTGCAGTACCAAACAGTTGATCATCGACGTGATCCGAGCCCAGCCTGGAGACACACTGAGTGAGGTCCTCAGAGCCGCCTCCTCTCAGGATCAGGTATATTCCACAGCTCTTCCCTGGGATCCCACACACCCTCTTTCTCTCACTAATCCATCCATGGGGAGTTGGTAGTAGTTAACCCCCTAACCGCTGGTGTATTCCTCTCAGGAGGTGCAGCACGGGTGGATGATGCACCGCCGCGCCCAGAGGGACGCCCGCACCCCCGAGAAGATGAAGAGGAACCAGTCGATCGTTGCCGACGGCAACCTGTCTCTGGAGGAGAAGAAGCGGAAGATCCAGCGTAGCCTGAGGAGGCTGGAGAGCCTGGGGGTCCTGACCCCACCTGACTCTGAGACACAGATACTACAGCTCATAGCCAAGGTGGATGGAGACAGATATCATACCAAATCAACTACACCTAGCTCGTCGCAATTGGTCGCCATTTTGTATTTGCAAAAAAAATAATAATAATGTTTTACCTTCTTTCCAAACCACCCCTCCCAGGACATCCGCCACCAGCGTCTGTACCGGCAGCGTCGTCAGGCTGAGCTGGTCAAGCTGAGACAGACCATGGGCAGCCTGCACTGCAAGAGCTCCTTCCACAGCGAACAGGTGGACTTCTACAGTCAGTACATCACCACCTGCCTGGATAACCTCACCGCCAAACACAGGTACACACAAACACATGTGGGAGTGTGACCACACTGCTTGAGGTTCAGTAGGAAAACTGCAACACACTGCTACTGTGCTGAGTTCTCTCTCTCTCTCTCCTCAGTAAGGTGAGTGGAAAGAAGGCAGCGGAGAGCAAAGGGAAGAAGAGCAAGCAGCCCACTCTGACCTACACTGCTGCCCGTTTACATGAGAAAGGAGTCCTGTTGGAGATCGAGGACCTGCCAGTTACACAGTGAGTATACACACATTCAAGCATGAATGTGCACACACACCACCCTACCAAATCACCATGTATGGTTACCTAGGTCCTCAAGAAATGACATGTATTTTATTATTTCTCCTCAGGTTTAAGAATGTGATCTTTGACATTGTGCCGGGTGAGGAGGGCGGCACGTTCCAGGTGAAGGCTCGCTTTTTGGGGGTGGACATGGAGAAGTTCCCCCTCAAATACCAGGTGAGTCTGGGTAGTAGGAGAATGAAACTAGAACAGACATTTAAATACAAACCTATGGTCTGTGTTTGTGTAATTGATGTTGTGATGTCACGAGAGGCTGTGTCCTGGAGGGACGTTACATCCCCCTGAGGTGGCTGCAAACCCAGACAGCTATGGCTCCATCTGCTGGTATGGTCGGGAACTCCACCCCTCTATGGCCAATCTTCCCACGCAGCTGAAACAAATGAGGAGCTGATGAGCTGAAGGTTTGGGAAGGGAAGAGACACACTGAGGGAGTGTGTGGGGGTGAAGAGACACAGTCTCCAACCTGGGCTCTCTGGAGGACAAGAGTGCTGCACGTCCACTTCCATGAGGAATATAAGGATTTGGAGATACTTACCTTTGGGAAATACTCACCTTTGGATATATGCACCTGTGGAAATACGTGAGAGACATTTGGAAGGACTTTTTGCTGGGTTGGCCACTAGCTGCAACGTGGACTACAGTAAGGCTGGGGAAAAGTTATCTGAGCGAGTGAGAATTATGATTTTGGATGTGGAAGAGACATCCCTGAACTGTTAACCCTTAAAGAGCCACAAGAGAACAGAATTTTGTTATATTTTCGTTAATTTCCCAAGACCTATAATAAAATCCTTGTTTTGTTTGAACCTTGTCTCCTTGCACTACTTGAGCAATCCCGCTGAAAGCTGTGTAGCCTCTCGTGACGTCACAGATGGTGGAGAATACGGGCACGCTCAAGCGTTAATAGTGCATGTCAGAGGAGGATACCGAAGGTTTGATCACCCAGTTTTCCAAGTTGGCCGTAGGCTCCCCGCCGACTGAAATGGAGGACATATTGAAAGCCCTTGTTGCTGGCCAGCAAGCCCAGATGCAAGCAAACGTGGCTCTCTTGGAGGAGCAAAAGAAAGCCAACCTTCTGAAGGCAGAGGAATTGCAGTTGCAGAGACAGAGGGTGGTCCAAAATACCCGCCCAATAAAGGCAAGTGACTTTATATCTAAGATGGGAGCTACCGATGACATTGAGGCATACCTGCATGCATTTGAGGCCACGGCCACTAGGGAAGCCTGGCCCAAGCAACAGTGGGTTGGTCTGTTAGCCCCCTTTCTAACCGGGGAATCGCTGAATGCTGTCCGGGACCTGGGCCCCTGACCAGGTTACTGACTATGATGCCCTGAAGTCTGAGATCCTCAGCAGATATGGACTCACAAAGTTTGGTATGGCCCAGCGCTTTCACAGCTGGACCTTCCAACCAGACCAACCTCCTCGGGCGCAGATGCATGAACTTGTCCGAATCGCAAGGAAATGGCTGGATCCGCAGAGGAATACAGCAGCGGCGGTGGTGGAGGCCGTTGTGGTGGATCGTTACCTACGCGCCCTGCCTTATGAGGCAAAACGGTTCATCAGTCAACAGGCCTTGACCACGGCTGATCTGACCGTGGAAGCTGTGGAAAAGTACCAGGCCACAGCGGAGATGCTGAATGCTTCCCGAAAAGACCCCAGGAGGGCGGCCCCACCACAAATGGGAAGAACCCGTCCAAAGGACCCCAAGGTCTCGAACCCAGCCACGTCAGGACTTATCCCGGCTCCAGGGGGAGCCAGAAACCAGGCGGGTCCAAGAAGAGTACACCAGGAGGGGGAAACTCGACAGTGTTACCGGTGTGGGGAGATAGGACATATCTCCTGGCAGTGTGGGAAACCAGCCGATGAACCTATGCCCACTGCGGAGTCCTCCAGCTCAGCACCCACACACACCGTTTTGCCTCGCTCTTGGGAGTCGTAGATGGCGGCCCAGATCGACCCCCCACCTGCCCGGTAACTGTGAATCACCATGATGTGGAGGCCTTACTGGATTCTGGTAGCCGGGCCACCCTGATGCGTAAGGATTTGGTGGGCCCAACGTGTCTGACCCCCGGGAAAGTCCTCCCAGTTTCCTGTGTCCATGGGGACACCAGAGAATACCCCATTACTGAACTTACAATGACCAGCACGCGGGGAACCATACACACGACGGCGGGGGTGGTTGATTCCCTCCCCGTCCCTGTCCTAATTGGACGAGACTGCCCAGCCTTTTACCCACTCTGGAGAGAGTCTCAGGAGAGGATAACCCGAGTACCTCGGAAACGGAGAGGCAAGACTCATCCTGGGAAGGCTCCGGTGCAATCCTCCGAATTACTCACTCCCGCCCGGGCTCGGATAGGGATGGCAGGTGCCCAGACCGACACAGAGACGGAGCTACAGAATCTGGACAAAGAACTGTCTGGTCTGAAGGGGACCGCTGAGAGGTATCGTTTGTTAAAGCAACAGTTAGACATGAAGACAGAAGAGTTAGATATCCTCCAGGCTAAACTCCAACAGAGCTCCTTCCATAAGCAACAGGAGGAGCTGGAGAGGCTGCGCAGGACCATCGAGGAGTGTGAGGAGACCCTGCGCAGTAGTAAGGAGGTCCAGAAGAAGGCAGAGGAGAAGTACAAGGTGTTGGAGAACAAGATGAAGAATGCGGAGGCAGAGAGAGAGAAGGAACTGAAAGCTGCTCAACAGAAGCTAAACTCTGCTAAAACCAAGGCTGATGCGTTCAGTAAGAAACTCAAGGAGAGACAACAGGAGGCTGAGTCCCTGGTCCTAGAGTTGGAGGAGTTGAAGAGAGAGCAGTCTGGCAAGCACCACGGCAATGCGGACGCCCTCTCCCGGCGTGATGCCTTCTTCGCTGCCTTTACCCCGACGAGGACGTCGGTCCCGAGGAGGGGGATGTGTGATGTCACGAGAGGCTGTGTCCTGGAGGGACGTTACATCCCCCTGAGGTGGCTGCAAACCCAGACAGCTATGGCTCCATCTGCTGGTATGGTCGGGAACTCCACCCCTCTATGGCCAATCTTCCCACGCAGCTGAAACAAATGAGGAGCTGATGAGCTGAAGGTTTGGGAAGGGAAGAGACACACTGAGGGAGTGTGTGGGGGGTGAAGAGACACAGTCTCCAACCTGGGCTCTCTGGAGGACAAGAGTGCTGCACGTCCACTTCCATGAGGAATATAAGGATTTGGAGATACTTACCTTTGGGAAATACTCACCTTTGGATATATGCACCTGTGGAAATACGTGAGAGACATTTGGAAGGACTTTTTTGCTGGGTTGGCCACTAGCTGCAACGTGGACTACAGTAAGGCTGGGGAAAAGTTATCTGAGCGAGTGAGAATTATGATTTTGGATGTGGAAGAGACATCCCTGAACTGTTAACCCTTAAAGAGCCACAAGAGAACAGAATTTTGTTATATTTTCGTTAATTTCCCAAGACCTATAATAAAATCCTTGTTTTGTTTGAACCTTGTCTCCTTGCACTACTTGAGCAATCCCGCTGAAAGCTGTGTAGCCTCTCGTGACGTCACAATGTATATCACAGTCTCACTGAAATCAGTGCTCTATATTGCATTTGCTGCAATTATAAATTATTTTGTGCTGCTATTTTGAAAAATCCTGGATTTCAGAACTGTCTATTCACACATCTGTGTTTGTAGGACCTGCTGCAGCTGCAGTATGAGGGAGTGGCGGTGATGAAGATGTTCGACAAGGCCAAAGTCAATGTCAACCTGCTCATCTTCCTCCTCAACAAGAAGTTCTTTAAGAAGTGAGGGGTTAGAGGATACTGCCAGACCACCTACCCCAAAACGGGGCCAAATGCTATTATTAACTCATACCTATACACATCTATTTTTGTACCAATGGATCGTTTTTGTTCATATCTGAGTAAATTGATCCAATCAGTTAATTTAGAAGGATGCTATTCAAACAGGAAATTCACAAAACATGGTCAGTAAGGATGAGGAGGGTTGCTCCTCTTAACAATAATGAATTTGCTCAAGTGTGTACAAATGTGTTTTTGCATAGCCCAACTCCCTCTGAGACACCTGCAGAGAGTTGGGGTCAGAGCCAGCCAGGGGCAGACATTATTAACGGCCTACCTGGAGCAATTAGCGTTAAGGTCTTGCCCAACGGCATTAGACAGATGTTTTACCTTGTCGGCTCTGGGATTTGATCCGGCGACCTTTCGGTTATACTGGCCCAACACCATTGTCTTACGTCAGATCGTGTCACTCCTACGCGACGCTCGTCCCTCAACCACAAATCAGTGCAGACAGCCGTCATGTTATCTGATGTGAGACAACGGGCCCAACACTCTAACCTTGAGGTTACCTGCTGCCCAACTATTTGCCTTGAGAGATGTTGCTCCTCATTTTACTTGTTGTGATGACAGCTGTATAGTATGCCTCAATTTGTATTAATCTCACCCTCCCAGATTTGTTTTATCTTTTATCTACTTTAAGATATTAGAGCAGCTTTACTTTAATAAGGGATTTTAATCAAAAGGGATGTGCATCTGTATTTACATACAATATTTGTTTATCTCTAGTGGTGCTATCTGTGTACGAACGGCTTCATCTTTTATCATTTATTTAATCCACTGATGTTATACGACGACTGTATCCTAATCTTATTTTCAGCCGGCTGATTTCACCACCTTTCTCCCTTTCAAAAACTCACTGAGCAACTTCTCATACATTTTTAAATAGAAACGCTACAGTTTGCCACATAGCAGCCTACACAATCCTCTAGTATTTTCTGCACTACTTGAAATGGGCACAGGACTGCTGTATTTGCTCCCGACTCCACATACATATGCTCTTAGGGGATTTGATGTTGTGCAGCTTAACGTTTCAAATGTCAATGTTTCATTGGCCTAGCAACAGGAACTGGTACTGTAACATGTGCCTTGGGACTTCCTGTGATCATGGCTTATTGTCTCCCTGATGTGTAGGTTACAGACAGGGCTGGCCACATTGTAAGGAATTTGTGTATTTGACCTTAAAGACTGATGAAACAGGGTATTGCAGTGAAGGTGACTTCATTAGCTAGGCTTCTGTCAGCTGGAGCCTTGTGGTCCAACCTTTGACCCCTAACCTAAGAGGCTTGACCTTTTCTTTAGTCTGGGCTTGAAACTTGGTTCAAACTTATGTACATATTTTCTGTCATTTATTTGTATTTTCATCTGTCATTCCGCTACCATTATGTCAGTCTTCATTTGTTTTATTCTATCTCATTCTCTTTTCAACACTAATATGTTCAGGCCAGTCACAATTTCCACCATTTGGTTGCTAATTTGATGTGGACCAACATGACAATACAACTGTCCTTATTCTCTCCACATAGTGCTGTAGCTGTAAGGGAAATTGGTTAAGCTAACCAGACAATAGACCAACTGCCTGATAAATTGTTGTTCTAATGAATCTGACTATGCAATGGAAACTGTTAACACTCCTGTTTTTACTTTTATATTTAAATAAAAATGTAATTGTTCTTTCACAATTTCTCTGTCAGTTTGTTTTACATACTTGATTACATTTCTAAAGATTAATCTATTTTCTTCACCTGTTATTCTTAATGGCTGTTTTTTTCTAATGCTTTATTATATCTTCGTAATGGCCATCAGACATTTTTATCCAAACCATCTCAGCAGATGCTTGCTTGCTTGCTTGCTCTGTGAGCTCCACAAACTGGTAAATAACAAAACCTACCATGGATATTCACCATGTACACTACATGACCAAAAGTATGTGGACACCTGCTTGTCGAACATCTCATTACAAAATCATGGGCATTAATATGGAGTTGGCCCCCCCCTTTGCGGCTATAACAGCCTCCACTCTTCTGGGATGGCTTTCCACTAGATGTTGGAACATTGCTGCGGGGACTTGCTTCCATTGAGCCAGGAACATTAGTGAGGTCGGGCACTGATGTTTGGCGATTAGGACTGGCTCACAGTCGGCATTCCAATTCATCCCAAAGGTGTTCGATGGGGTTGAGGTCAGGGCTCTGTGCAGGCTAGTCAAGTTCTTCCATACCGATCTCGACAAACCATTACTGTATGGACCTCGCTTTGTGCACGGGGCATTTTCATGCTGAAACGGGAAAGGGCATTCCCCAAACTGTTGCCACAAAATTGGAAGCACAGAATCGTCTAGAATGTCATTGTATGCTGTAGCGTTAAGATTTCCCTTCACTGGAACTAAGGGGCCGAGCCCTAACCATGAAAAACAGCCCCAGACCATTATTCCTCCTCCACCAAACTTTACAGTTGGCACTATGCATTCGGCCAGGTAGAGTTCTCCTGGCATCCGCCAAACCCAGATTCGTCCGTCAGACTGCCAGATGGTGAAGCTTGATTAATCTCTCCAGAGAACGCGTTTCCACTACTCCAGAGTCCAATGGCGGAGAGTTTTACACCACTGCAGCCGACGCTTGGCATTGAGCATGGTGATCTTAGGCTTGTGTGCGGCTGCTCGGCCATGGGAAACAATTTCATGAAGCTCCCGACGAGCAGTTCTTGTGCTGATGTTGCTTCCAGAGGCAGTTTGGAACTCGGTAGTGAGTTGCAACCGAGGACAGACGATTTTTACGTGCATCAGCACTCTGCAGTCCCGTTCTTTGAGCTTGTGAGGCCTACCACGTCACAGTTGTTGCTCCTAGACATTTCCACTTCACAATAACAGCACTTACAGTTGACCGGGGCAGCTCTAGCAGGGCAGAAATTTAATGAACTGACTTGTTGGAAAGGTGGGATCCATTGATGGTGCCAGGTTGAAAGTCACTGAGCTCTTCAGTAAGGCCATTCTACTGTCAATGTTTGTCTATGGAGATTGCATGGCTGTGTTAAGTGTTGATTACTCATGGCAATTAAATGACCTTTGCTTATTGTTAGACCGTGCATAATGCATGCTGAATGCTGGTCCCATACTGGTAGCCTACCACAGCTGTGAAATATGATGTTTAAAAGACATAAGGTCCAAGTGATTGCATAAGAAATATCCTACAAAAACTTGCATCAAAGTAGGCTACAATCAATCAATTCAACGTGATGTCTACACTAGAGCAACTGACAACATGAGAATATGTCACATTTACGATGGCATATAGCCTAAATATTGTGTTGTTGACATGATGGGCATCTCGGTCAATTTCTCCTAGTTTCTCCCCTCCAGACAACAACATACACCTTTGAGTAGAGGCGCGTCAGTGACACAAGCACAGTCCAATAATTTGTCTGTCTGGATACGGACAGAGAGCGTGAGAGCTTGACGGGGCCCAATCAGCGCTTTTGTATTGCCTGCCAGTGCCGGGGACTGACTGGTTGTGAGGATTTACTGCAGCGCCCCAGGATCCCAAAACCAAATCCGAAGCGAGTGGAACCTGCTGGGTGAAGGCGAGTCAGGTGAGACCGAGGATTTAGCCGCGGCCTATCTAAACTGAAGTTTAACTAAAAACCTCAATGCCCGGATCATGGTTTTAGATGTGATAAGGTTCCAGACTTCAGTCCAACTGAAGTACTGGGACAATGTGAGATGAGTAGCGAAATAACGGTGACATACATAGTAGTTCTATTGGGTTAATAGTGATTCGTTTTGCCGTTATTTTTAGTTCCAAAATGTAGGTAATAAAAGAGGTCTACCTAAAACAGCAGATACAAACGTTGATAATGTTTCAAGGTTCCACATTTGTTTACATTGTAGCAATACAGCGCGCGTGGATCATATTGATACATATAGAGCAGAAATATGTTTATTGTTTAATCTCGAGTCCCTTGAGGTTAACCTAGATTGGTTGGTGGAAAAAATGCGTCTTCGTGGTGTGGTTATGAACAAAATGTTAATCTGAAACCGATGGTTGTAATTTGATTGTTGAAATATATTTATCAACGTTGCTACGATCGAGTTTCTGAATATGAAGGATATTTGTTGATCGAACTGGAGACAAATGGCATGAAGTGTTGTACATATGTCATACAATAAAATGAATTCAAAATGCATCAGCCATTTACGTAAGTGAAGACGTGTTCACCCTCTCAACTTGTTTCCTAGCCCTATGCAAATGGCCACCATGGTTGGCGATGACAAGTGCTGTTGAAGGAATCAGTGAATGCCTGTAGTGATACGAGGGGCAACCAGATGATCAGAGTTCTTATCAATTGACTTTAATGAAATTTTGTCTAGCTGGTGTCAACTTCGTTTTTTTCTTTGAGTTTTATGAACATTTCAGTGGCAGGTCAATGTATGTTTCAGTGACAAGTCAATTGATGTATTTTTGCATCAGAAATGTCACTTGTGAAAACCAATAGATAGGCAGATAATCTATTTTGTGTATGTAAGTTTTTATTTATTATCATTTTGTAATTGTTTTAAGTTATTCCAACTAGGGTTAGACTTTGACTTCACCTCTTTGGTTTTTGTGACCAACACAGACAGACAATGTTTCACAGTCAGTGCCACTTTTTCCAGGAATCCAATAGTAA
The DNA here is from genome assembly GCF_020615455.1 of Coregonus clupeaformis. Taxonomy (NCBI): domain Eukaryota; kingdom Metazoa; phylum Chordata; class Actinopteri; order Salmoniformes; family Salmonidae; genus Coregonus; species Coregonus clupeaformis. Next base: position 11,151,722 of record NC_059219.1, read on the forward strand.
ATCTTTTCCATCCTTGAGAACCACTTGTTCAAACTATCATGGCATTTACTAATGGAGGCCAAACAGAGACCTTACCACTCCTATTCAGTTGCACTGAATTATACTAAGATATAACGAACTGTAACAAACAGATAAAAAGCCAAAATCTTTGATTTATGCCAAATTATGACAGTCATTTTCCTGATGATTTATTCCTATAAGAACTTGTCTAGTTGACCTTTGCAGGTGAGATGAAAGTTTGGAGAGTCCTCTGCCATACATTTTATTTTCGGAATAGAAATGCAGTAAAGGGATGGACAGCTGGTTGCTCTTCTGTCATTCTAGTCTCCATTTGTATATCTCCTGGCTGCAAATAAAAAAATCTGTTGGGCTGTTTATCTCCAGAAGCAAATTGGACTGAAGTGTGCCATTAAAGGACCACAGTCTGGGTTGAACTGAAGTGGGACCCAAACTGGCAACCCTTTAGGGTTCATATACCTCACATCGTCATCACAACACAAACCCTGACATGAGTGGTTGGCAGACGATGTGTGGGTGAATGTAGGTTAGAAGCAGTGTGGATGGTTTGAAAAGCTTCCACAATACAAACTCCATAGAACTAATCTGAAATTTGCACACGCATGTGTGTGTGTACACGGATGTAGATATGCAGTTATACTTTTTATTCACTACATAGTACATCAGATGGTAGATTGTAGACTCCATGACAGAAAAACTCACCTACTCCTCAGAGGACCCCATGGTCTGCTGTGAGACTGCTATGTAAAGGTACCAGGTTGTTTTGTTTGGCATACATTTGAACCCATTGAGTCCCACCGTAATGACTTCTAACCCCCTTAAACCTAATTTGTTTGAGCTACAGACCATTAGTATGTGTGATTAACGGGGGCTGAGCTAGAGCGGTGTTTGTAAGACAAGGGTGGATCTCGAAGGTGCCTGGGAATAGATCTTTTTACAAAAACGTCTGAATGTTTTGTACTACAAACTACTAAAAGCTATCTATGAAAAGGTGAGTGTCTCACGAACACTTACATGTAACACGTTTTGCTCAATGACGCTCACAAGCTACACTATAATCAAATCAAATCAAATTGTATTGGCCACATGCGCCGAATACAACAGGTGCAGACATTATAGTGAAATGCTTACTTACAGCCCTTAACCAACAGTGCATTTATTTTTAATAAAAAAGTAAAATAAAACAACAACAAAAAAAGTGTTGAGAAAAAAAGAGCAGAAGTAAAATAAAATAACAGTAGGGAGGCTATATATACAGGGGGGTACCGGTGCAGAGTCAACGTGCGGGGGCACCGGCTAGTTGAGGTAGTTGAAGTAATATGTACATGTGGGTAGAGTTAAAGTGGCTATGCATAAATAATTAACAGAGTAGCAGCAGCGTAAAAAGATGGGGTGGGGGGGCAGTGCAAATAGTCCGGGTAGCCATGATTAGCTGTTCAGGAGTCTTATGGCTTGGTGGTAGAAGCTGTTGAGAAGTCTTTTGGACCTAGACTTGGCACTCCGGTACCGCTTGCCGTGCGGTAGCAGAGAGAACAGTCTATGACTAGGGTGGCTGGAGTCTTTGACAATTTTGAGGGCCTTCCTCTGACACCGCCTGGTATAGAGGTCCTGGATGGCAGGAAGCTTGGCCCCAGTGATGTACTGGGCCGTACGCACTACCCTCTGTAGTGCCTTGCGGTCGGAGGCCAAGCAGTTGCCATACCAGGCGGTGATGCAACCAGTCAGGATGCTCTCGATGGTGCAGCTGTATCATTTTTTGAGGATCTGAGGACCCCCAAAAAATTCTACAGCTGCACCATCGAGAGCATCCTGACAATAATCATTAGAAGATAAGGGGTTCTTCTAGATATAAGATCATAGGAAATCCCAGGACATACAGTAGTGTCTATAATACTGTAATAAGCTCACATAGTTGCTGTCACAAACTCCCAACACCACACAGTTGTCACTGAGTAGCTGAATATTAATTTCCCAGTGAGCAAACAATTTCTGTACTTACAGCATTCATATACATTTATTTTAATCAGGTTTTTGCTTTGGCTGACCTATTTTTTTGTTGTTGACATTTGTCAATAAAACTCACGAATGCAACTGTTTGTGGAATTGTTTTGTGTTGTACCTGAAAAGAAAACGGTAGGCCTAAAACACTTAATTGGCTTAATATAAGGGCTGGACATGCAGATAAATGAAAGTCAGATAATTGAAAAGCTGATTTTTGCTGGGGTCTTGGGACTGATAGGGTTAAAGGGAAAATTCTGTCTCAGCATCATTCTGTTACTGTGGAATTGCACGTATTCATAATATGCATGTACATGTCTGTCCATCTTTGTCCTTTTCAAAATCCTCTTAACAAATCTTCTGTCTGGATCAATCATGCTTCATGTATCATTAGGACAAAGATATGGATGTCTTTCTGGGAAATTCAGCATCTCCACTGTACACAGAACACAGAACTCTGACATCTCTGCTCTCTCCTCCTCTTCTTCTTGCTCCCTTTGTCCCTTGCTCCCTCCTTTGCTTAGGCAACCGCAGAAATTAAATTGATTAGTGGTGCGGTCTATAAATAGATAGGCCAGAGTTGCCATGGCAACCATGTGATGTGTTGTGTGATGAAGAACTGGGCATCCTAAGTGTTGTTGTAGTGTAGTGGGAGCAGGAGGATGGGTGTGGGTGTCGGTGTGTAGGTTCGTTTGTCTGGATTATATGATCTGACACTACAGGTGTGTGTATGATATCACAGTCTAATGTTGAAGTGTGTGTGTGTTTTGCATTTGCTTTGTGCTAGATTCATTTCGTGAGTAAATGGATTCATCCAAATGAATATATTCCGATTTTTTTATGTAATGTTTCTGACTTTTTTGTCTAGGTGTCCAGCTACGCCTTGGTTTCCATGGACACTGTTTCCTAATCAGTCTCATGTCAGGAACCCTCTGTACCCTGGGATTGATCATGTGATAAACCCTATTGGTTGTAGACCACAACCCCTGATGCCATTACCGCCATGTCCTCTTATATTTGTCCCTTTCTTTTCAGTCAATACAGTTTTAATGAGGCTACAGTTATGAGATAGATCAACTTAAGGCCCTGTTAATTATTTGTGTCCTGTCCTAATTTCTCTCCTCCCCCCATAAACACACTGATCTTGAATGGAAATAGGAAGATGATGATCCTTCATTAGATATGATTGTGTTTGATTCCCTCCTAATAACCACAGTGACCCAGCATGAACCGCCTGTGTTCTTTATGAACGGATCATTACATGTTTTTATAGTAATAATGGTGATCTATAATAATGATAGGATTTTTAGATTAGCCTTATAGTCATTTCTAGGGATTCAGTCTGACAATGCATATTCAATTCAATTAATTACAACTTTATTTATCCCCTCAGGGGCAATTATGAAAGGCAAGTTAGTCACAAGTATCATAACACAACACATATAAAGGTAGCTAGTATTAATAGTACACAGACCAAATAATAAGTAAAAAATATCACCTTAGCAGAGGACAGAAACATTTGCATTTTTAAAGCTAATTTCCAGCAATTCTACACATTTTGCCATGGAGCTGAAATAAAATGTTGCAGTTTTAAAGCCAGAGGTAATTTTTTTGCAGTTTTACGCTAATCTCTTGCAATTCTATGCATTTTTGCATGGCTAATGCTGTGTTTTTATGCTCAAACATAACTAAATCAATGGGGGCCTGATTACCTAGCATTTATTTTGTTGTATGTTCTCATTATAGGCTATTCTAAAAAAATATATATATAGGTCCATTATCTTTTCTACATACATTCTATTTGGTTTTAGTCATTTAAATTGACACTGAAAGTTTTTTTCCATCCCGAAAATGTATTTGCAATGCACAAAAAATGTAATCCCGCGACCCACCTGGACCCCTGCCGCTACCCACAAGTGGGTCCCGGCCCACAGTTTGGGAACCACTGCTTGGGTATTATGTTGGAACAAATGGTAAAACCCTTAGCTCAGGGTTTTCCCACGTTGGGTCAGGACTCATGGGTGGGTTCATGGCTGATTCCTTTCTTCCATTTGATTGCACCTTGTTACCAATGTGTTGTCAAATGTGGGGTGATCATCAGTACTTCATTATTTGCATACAACCCATGCTCTCTCATTGACAGGTTAGGCTGAGATTGGTGGGTTTCTAAAGCTGCTTCTGCACTGACTTCTGCTAGTACCAAGCAACAATAAGGTTAAAGAAGTAAATCACATCTCTGTTTGTAATCTACTCCCTACCACATACATGCACATACTTGGTCCCTACGTAAACCAAAGCCCTTGGGACTATTTTGCTGACTGTACGACATAAGCCCTTATTCGTCACTTCCCCCCTCGGGGTCTTGCAAACACAACTATGCAGCATATTTTTACGATAAAAAAGTTTTATTTTCTCCCCAGTGTTTTTTGAGGGATGGATGGAGGGAAGTGGAGTCAGGACAGGGAAGAAAGTGTTTATACGGGTGCTTTGTTGGCATCGCACAACTGTAGGAAAATGGAGGAGGGGTGGGGGTTGAGGAACGGGAACAAAGGAGCCTTATGTTGGCATGGTCTCTGAAATCCCAGTGTGTGTGTGTGTGTGTGTGTGTTTGTGTGTGGGTGCGCCTGTGTGTGCGTCTTCTCGCGGGGCTGGGTATGGCTGAAGAATGCTGTACATATCTTTATCTGTTACTGTGTTGAAGTCTTCTATCGTATAGCTCTCTTCTACAGGATATAGGCTACAGTGACTATGATATATACTGTATCGTAGCAGTCTTTGTCCATTGTCCCTGTAGGATTGTTTTATTTTAATGCCAATATGATCATTGTAAAAAAGGACAGTAAGACAGCATTGTGTATATCACTGCATCTTTTAACCGAGGGTGCTGGTCCCAGTATAATTTTTTTTTGTCCAACCTCTAGGTCACATCAACAGTAGCTTACCTTTGCAGGATAATGATTATGTAGCTTCGGGGAATGTTAGTGTGTATGTCTGACTGTCCGTCTCTCTGTCTGTCTGTGTGCTGTTTAAGTGTGTGTGTGTGCGTATGCTGATCACCCCCTCTCGTTTACCATCCTTCCATCTTAGCACCCCCTTTTTCTTCCTCCTCTCTTCCTCTCGCGGTATGGAGGCGTCTTACTTGTGTTGTTTGGCAGCGGGCCCAGAGTGTCGTGTGTGTGCATGTGTGCGCGCATGTGTGTCGATGCGTGTTGGGGTTGGGCGCTGTGGGAGGAGACTGGTGAGAGAGGGAGAGAGAGACGGTGGTTTGTTGCAGCTGAGGGAAACAGTCATCACATTATATAAGGAGCAATAGGGACAGAGAAAGGGGGGACAAGAGGTGCTGGGTAAAGATGGTCACATGTACACACACTGACACAAAAACACACACACCACAAGACAATTCTGATTGGCTTGTTAGCCAGGTTTGGTTTTACTTGCCCTTTCTCACTTTTCTGCCTGCTCCCCATCTCTCTCGCTCTTGCTCTCTCTCTCTCTCTGTCTCTCCACAGTTTTCTATGTGGGTTACCACTTCCTTTTTCCTTTTGTAAAGGAAGTGGTAACTTCCATGTCTCATGATGACTGTCTGGACCTGGAGAGTGAGAGTAGTAAACATATATAAAAAAATGAAGAAAATGCTGCATTATGAAACCATACTGTTTCCTTGTATATGAGTTTGTTTGTGTGTGTGTGTGTGTGTGTGTGTGTGTGTACACAAGAGTGCTACCATTTCTACCTAGCAAGGCATTATGCTCTAATTATAACCAGTCCACCATCCTAGTCCCCTGACAATCCCTCCCTCCACTACCCCCCTCTTCCTGGCCAATCCTCATCACTCTCCAACTTCTTCAAGCATATTATTGGTCGAAGTTGCAGGGCAAACTAACTCCCAGCGGCACAACCTACATTGCCTGCCTGTGCATCCTCAACCAACCCTCCTATGATTCAAGTGTGTCAAATACAATCGGATTTACAGTAACACACACACACACAGGGTACAGTACACATCCATATAGATACATAAAGCCCTCAAGCATGTTCTGTCATGGGTACATATCACATTACATTCCCCTTCATTCAACTCAGACTGGAGAGGTCAGGAAGGGAAAAGTGTGGGTGTGCGTGCGTGCACATGCCTCTTTCTGTACCTGCAGCCATGTTAATGGACCACAAGTATTTCTCCTATTGTTTTCTGTTGGCTTTGATGGAAATATGAACTTTTAGGGTGGAAGTATGAACAATGATCATTGGAGTTGTAACACAGTTGTTACACATGCTTTACTCTTAATTCAATAGGATAGCTGTGTGCTGTACTGTGTTAGCCTGCTGCTAGTCTAAGGTTGTGGGACAGGGGTAATGACAGCTAACTGTTAGCGCTGTCTGAGGTGGCAAAACAAACAATACGGTGGGAGAGCAGCAGACATGTCAGCTATGCTTCTCTGTTGGAGACTAGTAGAGGGAGATGGCACCCTTAAGGCACTTTTTGGGGGCAATATTGCTGAGCAATGTTGCCAGCAATGGTTGCTGCAAAAATGTCCCAATGAAAATGAGCAAATTAATTTTTTATAAGCTGGGGAATTTTGATCAGTCGAAAGCGTTCCACAGGGATGCTGGCTCCTGTTGACTCCAATGCTACCCACAGTTGTGTCAAGTTGGATGGATGTCCTTTGGGTGGAGGACCATTCTTGATACACATGGGAAACTGTTGAGCGTGAAAAACCCAGCAGCGTTGCAGTTCTTGGCACACTCAAACCGGTGCACCTGGCACCTACCCCGTTCAAAGGCACTTAAATATGTTGTCTTGCCCATTCACCCTCTGAATGGCACACATACACAATCCACGTCTCAATTGTCTCAAGGCTTAAAAATCCTTATTTAAGCTATCTTTTCCCCTTCATCTACACTGATTGAAGTGGATGTAACAGGTGACATCAAAAAGGGATCATAGCTTTCACCTGGATTCACCTGGTCAGTCTATGTAATGTTTTGTACACTCAGTGTACATACTGTGTTCAGTTTGTCATGTTAAACTGACGAAAACGTCCACGCTGGGGTGCATGCTAATCGAGATTAGCATACTAACCGAAACCAATGCTAAGTCAATTGGACAAACAGGCTAATTCGCAAGCTAGCTAGCCATGTAGATTTTACATTTAGTTTTTAGTTTTGGATTGTTTTTTTGTATGTTAAACTAGCTGGGTAGCTTGATGAATACCATTTACACTTGCTAGCTTAGAATTGTGAAACAAAACGTTGTCTAAATCTAGTTATCCTAATGTATGCATTGACATTGTTGACTTGACTGGCAGTAGGTTGAGTTCTTTGTTGCTTGTTTGTTAGCTGACAAATTCCAGTACGGATGTGTCAGTCAACAGGCAACAAAAAGCTATAGGAGATGAGTAAATAAATGGGGAAATTGAGGTTTTATTCATGGCCATGTTGCTCAATGCTCATAATTGCTCCAGTGTCGCATACCCGACTCCATTGCCACCAACATTGCTCTGCAATATTGCCTCAAAAAATTGCTAGTGTATCATCAGCTCAAGTATGCCCAATGTACGTACAAATGAAGATATTTTCTTTCTTTGCTTGAGTCACGCATTTCAAGATATGTCATAATCATGTTGCTCTTTTGATCTTTAGAAATTATTTTGTTTTATGTTAGGAAAAATAATCACGGCTAACTTAGAGATGTTTCTACGTACTCCCCTCATCCCTGTCTCTCTCTCTCTTTTTTCATCCATCCAGTCCAGTATGGAGCGACTGAATGAGGAGGCGGTGCGGCTGAGCCTGCTGAAGCGAGGCTTGGACTCCTCCTCGCCTGCAGGCAGTGCCACTAGCAGTGAGCGAGACGAGCTGCTCTCCAAACGCATCAAGATGGAGGGCCACCAGGCCATGGAGCGCCTCAAGATGCTGGCCTATCTGAAACGCAAAGACCTCGCCGGCATGGAGGGGGGAGGGTTGGGAGGGGTCTCAGGAGGCGGGGGTGGTGAGGTCAAGGGTCATGGGTCTTCAGGGGGAGGGGCCTATGAGGAGAAGACCAATGGGAGCCTCCGTGGTCAAGTTGTGGGAGCCCATGGCATGGTGGGAAAGAGCGGGAAGGAGAACATGGGCGAGGAGCCGGTGGATTTCAGCGCCCGGAGAGGGTGAGGGGAGGAGGAGAGAGGAGAGAGGGGGAGTTCAAGAGGATAGGAGGGGAAAATAGAAATCCTTCTTACAATTAAGAATCAGTCAGTCAGAATTGAAAGTGTGTGTGTGTTCCTCCACAGTGACGTGGACAGGGAGCGACACACACCCTCCCCTGATGTGATTGTCCTGTCAGACAATGAGGCGTCCAGTCCAAGAGGGCCCAGCCAAGGGGAGGAACGCCTGAGGGCAGCGAACCTGGAGATGTATGAGGTGTGTGTGTTTGTGTGTGTGTGTTACAGCACATACAGTGGGGAGAACAAGTATTTGATACTTCCCTCAGTAAGAGCATTGAAGATGGGTCGTGGCTGGGTCTTCCAGCATGACAACGACCCGAAACACACAGCTAGGGCAACTAAGGAGTGGCTCCGTAAGAAGCATCTCAAGGTCCTGGAGTGGCCTAGCCAGTCTCCAAGACCTGGACCCAATAGAAAATCTTTGGAGGGAGCTGAATGTCCGTATTGCCCAGCGACAGCCCCGAAACCTGAAGGATCTGGAGAAGGTCTGTATGGAGGAGTGGGCCAAAATCCCTGCTGCAGTGTGTGCAAACCTGGTCAAGACCTACAGGAAACGTATGATCTCTGTAATTGCAAACAAAGGTTTCTGTACCAAATATTAAGTTCTGCTTTTCTGATGTATCATACAAAAATCATACAATGTGAAAACCTGCAAAATCGGCAGTGTATCAAATACTTGTTCTCCCCACTGTATAAGTGCAGTCTATTTGTGTCTTTTTGTGTGTATGAGTGTTAGAATAGTGCATAGTTGTATAGTAATACATTAATTAATTTAAAAACACACATTGTGGACCACTTAGATAGTTTTGAGACACTGTAGGCAATCATAGTAGGCAAACAGTACAGATATTAATTTGGTATCAGCTATAATACATGATATAATCTATACATCATTGGTATCAGCTGTAATACATCATCTATACACATGTAATCAAAAACCAAGTACAATATATAAAAGGACACGTTTTATAGTTGTATAGGTGTGTATGGAGAGGAAAGGCAGAAGTGGGTACAGTATGTGTGCTCATTTGTTTCTATGTGTGTGCTTCAGGGTAAGACAGGGGAGGAGAGGCAGAAGATGATCAGGGCTCTGAGAGAGGAGCTGAGGCTGGAGGAGGCCAGGCTGGTGCTGCTGAAGAAGCTGAGGCAGAGCCAGATGCAGAAGGAGAACCTGGTGCAGAAGGTCAGTCAGTAACCCACCCAACGCTGTCCCATCCATCCTCTATACTCATCTGCTTCAGTCAGTCATTTAGACATTTATTCAGTCATCCACTCGCTCATCCCTCTGTCATCCCTCTGTCATCCACTGCTCACTCTGTAGTTCCCACTACACTCTCTCAGCCACCGCACTCATCCCTCTCACTCTCTCAGCCACCGCACTCATCCCTCTCTCACTCTCTCAGCCACCGCACTCATCAGTCTCTCACTTGCTCATCCTCTGCACTCATCCTTTTCTCACTCACTTACTGCTTATGCACTTTACACTTGGGGGAATTGGCCTATATGGATAGGGCTCTAACAGAAACAATACGAGAAGCACATGCATAACCACTGTAGCAATTGAAAGGCAACACTTTGGAGATTATGGGGAAACAAACAGTTCTCCTGACACAAGAATCCAGATATTACACTGTTCATTTTATGTGCATTTAACATTTGTTGTACTTTCCGCAGCATTTGTTGATAAAGACATCTGGAAATACTCTGGATACATTCAGTAACACAATAAGAATATCCATGCAAAATTTGGGGTAGATGCAATATAAGACAAAACAATTTCAAGGGTTTGAGGGAGAGGTCAAACTGGTGTCTCCAAATTGCTACACACCTCACCAACGTGTGCACAGTTCCTAAGTAATTTAAAAACACTTTTATGAGTCAAGGAAAGAGCCTTCAGCTATTAGATTATATTTTGAGCTCTCCTAGCTGTACTGTTAAGGAACTGAAGCAAGCGCCCTTGTGTTTTTTTTGTTTGGAACGCAGCCCTGCATCCCCACCATCATGCAATTACTGTTGTTAATGCGATCCAAAAACGGTCCATTACAAATTGCAATCAGGGTCAGGTGTGCATATTTGAAAGCATATTATATTTCCAACATGAGTTGGGAAATTATATAATACGATTTTAGTGTTAGGCTTTCACAAGGCACTTCAGAAGAACAGATAGTAATTTTGGTGTGCATGAAATGGAGCCATGGGTGCATTCAGGTGCTAATTCACGGCTAATTTTCTTCACAATACGGCGAACATAGGCTCATTCTGTTCAGAACAACAACCCAGGGTATGACGCCATGTCATCCTCGTAACTGTACATCAAACATAGCGATCATTAATGCCAAAGCAACCCAATTGGCAAGAAGGATGGGGGCATCTTCTTGTTGCAGGTGGTGCTCCCACTTAGAACATCTGTCAGTTGATTCCCATATACTGCTGTAAAACGGATACCCAGAGCTCTGATGGAATGTATAGTATGTTACTATACCGCTTTCCAATTTATGCGCATATCAGTGACCAAATTTGCTATTTTCACCCTGTATACAGTATTGGGTGTGAAGGGCTACCTAGAAGTTGCTTTGGATAAAAGTGTCTGGTAAATAACCGTACTATATTAGTATTATTCTATGTTTGACCCCTCTATCACCTCTACCCCTCTGCCCCCCTCAGGTCCCTGTGGTCCAGAACACAGCGTCTGCCCTCCAGAGTGGTGCCATCCACGGTGCTCAGAGCATGAGCAAGATGTCTGGCCGCCCTGGCCACCACACCCCAGAGCCCCAGAACCATCGCACTTCACAGGTGGGCTACAGCACTACACAGGTGGGCTACAGCACTACACAGGTGGGCTACAGCACTACACAGGTGGGCTACAGCACTACACAGGTGGGCTACAGCACTACACAGGTGGGCTACAGCACTGGTTCTCTTAGGGTTCCCTTTGTGCCTTGAGTCGGTCACAATGCAAGTTGGGCAGGCGCAAGGAAGCCAAAGAGGGGGGTTGGGGGATGGGATTGAACAGTAATTATTTTATTTTGCATGAGAACCATCCCACAATAAAGCAGAGGTCTCCTGTTTCAATAATAGCACAGTGACGCCATCTCGTGGTATGAAGTGGCATTACCCTCTTAAATAATCTCTGGTGAATATGAGCAGGAAAATGACATGACATTGAAAACCGACTAACACCACCACCCATGTCTTACTTATAATCTTCTTCTCCTCCTCTTCCTCCTTCTTCTCCTCCTCTTTCCTCCCCCAGGGTCACTCAGTGATCAGGTCAGCCACCAACAGCTCCATGTCTCAGATGATGATGTCACAGAGCAGGGTGATAGCGCCCAACCCTGCCCAGCTGCAGGGCCAGAGGCTGACACAGCAGAAGCAGGGTGGCATGCGCTCCTCAACTGGCAGCTCTAACAACGCCGTTAGCTACCAGCAGGTAAACCCCAATGTCATCCCTGTTATTGGTCATAATTATCATCAGGGGCGGCAGGTAGCTTAGTGGTTAAGAGCGTTGTGCCAGTAACCGAAAGGTCACTGGTTCTAATCCCCGAGCCGACTAGGTGAAAAATATGTCGATGTGCCCTTCAGCAAGGCACTTAACCCTAATTGCTCATGTAAGTCGCTCTGGATAAGAGCGTCTGCTAAATGACGTAAATGTAAATGTAATAAAGCAGTGAAAAAAAAAAAAATAAGAGTACAGATTATTGAATGGGATAATGCAAACTTTTTTGAGAGATAATTAGAAAATACTATTTTATTGATTAAATTGTATTTATTGGTTCTCTTAAACTAAAGGGATAGTTTACCCAAATTACAAAATCACAAATTGGTTTCCTTAATCTGTAAGCAGTCTATGGACAGGGTATATCCATAAAAAAAGTGCTGAAAAAGTTTGAATACCACTGTCATAGAGGTTCAAAATCAGTTGTTTCCACTCAGATGCCAGGTTTTGAGGGTTTTTACGTCATTTTTAGCAGATAAATGTAGCTGTCATGCCATCAGACTTAAACTTAAAAACACTGTTCTGAATGACGGGTATGGTTCTCTGTGTGTACTTACAGTCTTCCACCCAGCAGGTGGCAGCTTCTCTGCGCTCTGGCTCCTCCTCCTCCTCGGCCATCTACATGAACCTGACCCACATGCAGGCGGCCGGAGCCGCGGGAGGGGTCAGTGGGGTGTCGGGGGTGGGTGCGGTCAGCCCCTCAGCCACACACAGCCCAGGGGGGACATCGGTGGGCTCCTCCATGGCAGACACAGCCAGCAGCCAGGCGGCCGCCAAGCTGGCCCTGAGGAAGCAGCTGGAGAAAACCCTGCTGGAGATCCCGCCTCCCAAGCCGCCGGCGCCACTCCTCCACTTCCTGCCGTCAGCGGCCAACAGCGAGTTTATCTACATGGTGGGCCTGGAGGAGGTTGTGCAGAGTGTCATTGACAGTCAGGGTGAGGGACGGAACTGGAACCCTTTTGCTGATGCCTAGCTAGCCATTAGTCCTGCACACAACCATCAAACCAACAATGTTATCAGATGAGTCGGTTTGGAATTGGGCCCCTCTCCCCTCACTGAACTCTTGTGGCTCTCTCTTTAGGTAAACTGCGTTTGCCCTCCTCCATGGAGCCCTTCTCGTGTGCCCAGTGCAAGACGGACTTCACCCCTCACTGGAAGCAGGAGAAGGGTGGGCGCATACTCTGCGAGACCTGTATGTCGTCCAATCAGAAGAAGGCACTGAAGGCCGAGCACACCAATAGGCTGAAGAACGCCTTCGTCAAGGCTCTACAGCAGGAGCAGGTCAGCATTCCATTGGCTCCCCGTTGCTCTGTTCAGGCAACCATTGTTTATAGGGAAAGTGTGTGTGCGTGTGCGTGTGAATAACCATCTTTTACTAAATTTGTCACAGGAGATTGAGCAGAGAATCCAGTTGCAAGCCGCTCTTGCCACCAGTTCAGCTCAAACTGTTCCAAGCGTCAGTAAGGCTGAGTCTATGAGCAGACATCACACACACAGACAGGTATGTCACTGTCACCACTGTAATAAGTGTTACCTACTGCAATAGACAATCTGTCACCACCACTTTCACTAGCATTGTTCAGCAAAATTGATAAAAGGTCCAATTGTAACAGCTGCATAATGGATACTTGTAATTTTTTTAATCGATCAAATATTGACTGAATTATAGCTCATAAACCACATAAACCTCTCTCTTGTGCAATATTAAACCCCCTATTTATGAGATTTGGTTGTACATTTTCGGGAGTGACTTCCATTGCGGCTGAGTTACTGTGTAAACACTTCAAATTAATTAAATCTGAACTTTTAAAAACTTTACAAAAATTGACCACCCACTTGTGCAATGATCGCTTTCTCTTCTGTCTTTAATCCCTGTCTAAGGGTGGGGGTTGAAATAGATGCGTATCAAAAATCACATGTGCCATTGTTGACATTTTGATCTGGACTGGCATGTGTTTGAGCGGTCATTAAAACGCGATCGCAAAATCAATTGGAAAGTGTATTTACAAGCAAGGGTTGGAATGTGCATTGCTTTTATGTGGTTCTCTGTAGCTCAGTTGGTAGAGCATGGTGCTTGCTATGCCAGGATAGTGGGTTCGATTCCTGGCACCACCCATACTTAAAATGTATGCATGCATGATTGTAAGTCGCTTTGGATAAAAGTATCTCCTAATTGGCATACATTATTTTGAAATAAATCCATCCAGCGACAAATGTGTGACAAGAGAATTTACACCCCACAAAAACAGGCGTAAAATGGCTGCAAAAAGGGGAATCCTGAGGTGGGTGGGGAATGCACGTTACTACTTTCACATTTCCCCAACCGTCATCACACCCCCTTTAGTTGTTGAGGATGTCCCGTGCGGACAGATGGACTCTCCATCTGATGTGTGTTTGTGTGTGTGTGTGTGTGTGTGTGTGTGTGTGTGTGTCCTCCAGGCGCCTCAGCCCCAGGTGACCCAGTCCCAGGCCTCCCTCCAACGGGGTCTGTCCGGCTCGGCCCGAGGCGTCCTGTCCAACTTTGCCCAGGCCTCCCAGCTCTCGGTGGCCAGCAGCCTGCTGGGCATGACTGGAAAGCGCAGTGGACAGCAGGGCACTAGTGGGCACAGCCGGGCACAGCAACAGCAGCAGCAGCAGCAACAGCAGCAACAGCATCACGACAACCGCCGCCAGCTCTACAGCATCCCTGGTGAGTAGACAGACCAGTGGTTGGGCTGGGGATGGGGCTGAGATAAGCCATACAACTGTATAGACCAGGGGTTGGGCTGGGGATGGGGCTGAGATCAGCCATACAACTGTATAGACCAGGGATTTGGCTGGGGATGGGGCTGAGATCAGCCATACAACTGTATAGACCAGGGGTTGAGCTGGGGATGGGACTGAGATCAGCCATACAACTGTATAGACCAGGGGATGGGCTGGGGATGGGGCTGAGATCAGCCATACAACTGTATAGACCAGGGGTTGGGCTGGGGATGGGGCTGAGATCAGCCATACAACTGTATAGACCAGGGATTTGGCTGGGGATGGGGCTGAGATCAGCCATACAACTGTATAGACAGAAGGCCTTTGTAACAGTCTCTCACTGCCTCCCTCCCTCTCCAGGGGTGAACATCGCCTACCTGAACCCAAGCAACGTGGGCGGCCACAAGGGGTCCAGCATGGCTGACCGCCAAAGGGAGTACCTGCTGGACATGATCCCGCCTCGCTCCATATCCCAGTCCATCAGCGGACAGAAATGAACCCCCCACCTCGACGCAATACCACAACCCTACCCCACACCACACTCCAACCCACATCGCATGCAGTGCCTGTTAGTGTGCCTACCAAACTAACCTGTATGAAGAACACAATCAACAAGTCAAAAGAGGCCACCAAACTCTGAAATGACTTTTCATTTGAACGTGATGCAAACCCTTTTTAATTCCTTGTTATTACTATCGTCATTAGTGCTATGGATGTTGTTACTACATTGCCGCTACCAGCTATGAGCGTGCCCATCTTTGTGGAGAACCCCTGTCTTTATATGCTTGTGGCAGTGTCCCGAGTGTGGGGTGCCTTTTGGTTTGGAATTTTGCGCTTGTTTTTGAAGCAATATTTTGTCTAGCTTGAGCTTTCCTTACCAGACTCAAGTCTTTGTTATGTCTGGAATTACCAAGCTATCTTTTTGAGAACTACACCACTCTCCAATCCCTGCTCTTTCCCTGATTTCTGATTTCAACCATCACCCTGTTTTTCCACATTTGGTTGTGAAATGTTGGAAGAGAAATGATGCCAGACCGGCCAAACCTTTGTTTTAAAAAGGTGATTGTGATGGTTTAACTTTGACCTGAATTTCTAAAGCCTTTGAGCTTGAGCTTTCTTCAAAGATTTGTGGGGATAAAAGAGGATGTTTGAGACCCTGGAGTTGTCTGAAGCAATGCTTCTCTAACTGTCTGTTGAAACAAGGGTGGATACATATCTCACAGAGAGAGACAGCCCAACGCACCATCTGGACTTGGATTGGATGCACCGCTGAAAAACGACTACTCCCATTGGACATGAAGGCATAGAAACTGAACCTATAGCACTGTATCCTTTCACCTTTTCATTTGCGGCAGCTGAGGAGTTAGTATCCTAAAGCATATATAATTGATGGGGTATTGATTGGAGAGATCATTTAGAGGGATTTGATTGGACGAGAGATAATGTGAACATACTTAATTGGCTGAGAGATCAGGTGAATAAAGTTTGTACTTAATTGGAGAGGATACAGGTATTGGATTGGGGATCATCACTAGACTCAATATTGAAGGGGTTTCCCATAGGTTTGTACTTATTTAGGAGTGGGAATGGGGGGGAAGAGGCACGGGTTGATCCCTCTCTCCCCTCTTTTCATTTCTTAGCTAATAGGATTTGCTGTTATTCACTCTACCCTGACATACAAAGTTATGGATTCCGTTTAGATAAAATGTTCAGACTATTTCAACTTTCTAATGTCTACATTATTCCTCATGATGTCTGTGAGGCATTTGAAAACTGAGAGTGGCTAGCTGGCTATTAGCTTTAAGCCTGCTTTAAGCTATTTAGATGTTTGGTGTCTTCTGAAGTGTTTGCGTATCTGAAAGGTACTTTACACAGGAGACAATAAATAAATACAGTATGACAAATACAACTTGAATATTTACATAAATCAAACAGTTATATAGAAAGAGACATTTACAGGATTGACATAATGTGTTATGGCAATGCACAGGACTGTACATGCAGAGCACTTAGCTACAGAGAGTAAGAATATTGTTTCTGTCCACCAGGAATCCAGGGTGAATTGATTGATTACTATTGAATTGATTATTGTTCCATCTCATGATAATTGTGGCTCTATTTCAGCAATGCAAGATGTTGAATTATTTCAGGATTACATTTGGAAGTAACAAATACTGGTGCACCCATGTTAAAGCTGCAGGCAATATTAATTCCAATTTCATTTTCTTCTTGCAAGCAGGAGTTGCCGGGTTATTGACCCTTATTCCCTGCAGTTTTACTCCTCGCCCTTTTTGATAAACTTCAAAAGCAGGTGCAATATTTTGAGACACAGGGAAGATGATAAAGTTCATTATTTGTGCTGAATGTTACTATTTTATCCATTTAGTATCCCCGACTACAGTTAGGTAGCATTACTCCCATATACAGTAGTATAAGCATTATTATTATTTTACCCAGATGGAACAGATGTTGTGTTGGCCGTGTTCAGTAAGCACCAAACTGGAGAAAATGTTTTAAACAGAGGTAGTACTACCTGCACTTGTTCTATAGGGGCATTCATTTCTGTTGTCTGTTTGAAAACCTTTCCTACTGTTTGTGCCTAATGAACACGACCCAGGGTTTGCTGTAGTCTAATAGCACAGAACACTCCACAGCTAGATCACTGTTTGGGATGGACGACAGTGACGCTTGGGTGATAGTTATCTTTGTCCTCTTTGTTGTATGTATGCGTTATAGACTTACTTCATCATCAATCTTTCTCTCTTTCTCGAACTATGCCAGATGCACCATTGAACATTTTTGTTTTGAAGAAAGTAAAGAAAAACACAGGAAAAATATCATTTTCAAATGTAATTTTTGTAAGGTTTCAAACATATAAAAAACTACATTTTGCTGACCTGTCAATTCAATTTCATTTCTGACAAAAAATAAAAATGTAAATGGGGAAAAATAAAAATCAAGAAATATAATTAACTAAAGAAATTGAAAATGTCAGGTAATATTATCTTGAACGGCTGTAATAATAATGATCTATTTATTGTACATATGCGTTCCTCCTTTGTGGAATAAGACACATTGAATTCAAGGTGGGTATACATTGTACAGAAAAACTAACAAAAAGCCATGGATATTGTGAAGCTTGTCATTTTGTTGAATGATCACTGTGTATTCCTGTTCCACAAATGTGCAAAGATGTGTGGGGTTTTTCTATTTACTATCAAAAGCATTCTCAACTTTCTATATCTTGTTTTCTAGTACTTAGAGGCAGTAGGATCATCTTTTATGGCGAGTTGTTTGATCTATCCCAGGACCACTTTGTCTATACATTGTATGAAGTCCTCCGCTGTTATTACATGCTTTACTTTCAGCAGCATTGATGTTCAGTTAGCGATTAGTTAATATTATTATCATTATTGTACACTTTAAAAAATGTATCCTCGTAAAAAATATTGTAAGGCTTGGCGTAGATCAGACAACTGGGATGGGACATTTCATTATCTTTTTTTTTCTCCTAGTATATATTTTCCAGATAAAGACAGTGCATGGTCCACATATAAGTAAGAAAGAGACTCATGAGATGAACTACCCGCTGTGTGTTTAAAATACAGTCATAATGGATAAGCTATGTGCTAACCTAGCCATGGTCATTAAGCAAGTCTTCAAATACACCTTTAAAAGATGAAGGAGTACTAGATGTTGTGTCAAACAGAGCTTGGAATACTCTCAACAACACAACGCAAATGGCTCAGAATGGCTTGCATCATATTCTGTCAATAAAGTTTAAGCGATGTTTTCAAGTATTTGATGTGGTCAAATGATGATATGGATCTATGTGGACCTTTATTATGTAATGGCAACATAAAGCATCTGAAAGAATACACTCATAGATATTTGAATAAATAAATGGATAAATGCAAGTGTTTTTTGTGCTGTGGCCGTGTGTGACAGACACATCTCCCCTTGCCTGTGTGTCAGGGTCATTATGGTTCTGACTAAAGGGAGTACAGCTACCACCAGAAGTGACTTTCGTAGCAGGTTAGGAGAATTTACGCAGCAGGTTAGGAGAATTAATGTGGCAGGTTGAGACTTAGGTTAAGGTTAGGAAAAGGGTTAGGGCTAGCTAAAATGCTCTCCTAACCTGCTATTAAAAGTCACTACCGTTCGTAGCTGTACTCCCTCTTGTCACAACTGGTCATTATGGTGATCGACATGATCTACATCACTTGTCTATAAACAAGAATTATACAATTGCATAAACCAAAAAAAGAAATGGAAAAGAGAACCCAAATGATTAGATTTTAGTCATTTAGCAGACGCTCTTATCCAGAGCGACTTACAGTTAGTGAGCGCATACATTTTTCATACTGGCCCCCTGTGGGAAACGAACCAACAACCCTGGCGTTGCAAGTGCCATGCTCTACCAACTGAGCTAAAGGGGACCCTAAATGATGTCCTAATACTCTCCAGGACAGGCTGCTGTATATTTCATCCACCTCTCAAGCTCAATTTACCCCTACCTATACAGTGGGGAAAAAAGTATTTAGTCAGCCACCAATTGTGCAAGTTCTCCCACTTAAAAAGATGAGAGAGGCCTGTAATTTTCATCATAGGTACACGTCAACTATGACAGACAAAATGAGAAAACATTTTCCAGAAAATCACATTGTAGGATTTTTAATTAATTAATTTGCAAATTATAGTGGAAAATAAGTATTTGGTCACCTACAAACAAGCAAGATTTCTGGCTCTCACAGACCTGTAACTTCTTCTTTAAGAGGCTCCTCTGTCCTCGACTCGTTACCTGTATTAATGGCACCTGTTTGAACTGCACAACATTTTGGAGAAATAAGCTTTTTGTGGACATGGAACATTTCTGGGGTCTTTTATATCAGCTCATGAAACATGGGACCAACACTTGACATGTTGCCTTTATATTTTTGTTCAGTATATATATATTAGTCATTAGTCATTAGATAATATATAAGTTATTAGATAATTAAGAGATTATGAAGCATTACCTCAAATGAAAGATTTTTTAAAAATTACATAAACATTTGTAATGCATTGCTATTCGAAACTACATGATTCAATTATAAAGATGTTTACATTTGTTTTTACATGTACATTGTTTACATCACTTACAATGATAGATCCCCAGAAAAATATTTAACTGATTCCTCCAATACTGTCTATCTGTGGTGCTGTAATCATCACGATTCCTATCAACAGCATCATCAAACCAACCATTATCTGTACGGTCTGTGGGAGAAAAGCTAAGGATTAGCTTCTGACTGGATTTAAGTGAATAAACCATATAAAACATAAAACATCTTAAATTCCCAAAGTACAATGGCTCATTGTGCATTAAAACAGTATTACAGTACCTTTCGCCAAAGCCACAAACCTAAATGATAGTTTGAAAATAAATAGAAATAGGTACAAGTAATTTATAACAGTTTTTATCTCAATATCAAATCATTTCTAGGTAACAATTAAGAACCTTACTGTGATTCATTAAAATGGTAAAAAAGAAACAAAAATAGCTTCTTAGCAAAGAGCAATTTCTCAAGCAAGAATTTTGCTAGGACTGTCTGGTAGTGGTCTGAGTGGGGAGGGGAAAACTGAAAACTAGCGGTTATTGGCAGAAGGTTTGGAAATGTCTTTCTTATTGGTCTATTAAATAATTTACCGTTGAGCGATGTCACCAGGCAGGCCAAAACTCCATCCCACCAAAACAGGCTGACATTTCAGGCGGTCTTTTCAAACAGCTCTTACACTAAAAGGGCATTATCATAAAGACAGGCATCGAGGCATTCAGTTACTGTTCTATTGAACACTAGAAAGGGCAAAATGAGTGAACTAAGCGACTTTGAGCGTGGTATGATCATCGGTGCCAGAAACGGCTGGCCTCCTGGGCTTTTTACACACAACAGTGTCTTTACCGAGAATGGAGCCACAAATAAAAAACATCCAGTTAGAGACAGTCCTGTGGGCGAAAACAGCTCGTTGATGAGAGAGGTTGAAGGCGAATGGTACTAATAAATAACGGCGCCATACAACAGTGGTGTGCAGACCGGCATCTCGGAACGCACAACTCGTCTGCCTTTGTCACTGATGGGTTATTGCAGCAGACGACTACACCAGGTTCCACTCCTATCAGCTAAAAACAAGATGAAGCGGCTGCAGTGGGCATGCAATCACCAACACTGAACAATTGAGGAGTGTAAAAACATTGCTTGGTCCGACAAATCCCGGTTCCTGTTGCGTCATGCTGATGGCAGAGTCAGGATTTGGCATAAGCAGCATAAGTCCATGGCCCCATCCTGCCTGGTGTCAATGGTACAGGCTGGTGGCGGAATGGTGTGGGGAATGTTTTCCTGGCACACGTTAGGTCCCTTGATACCAATTGAGCAACGTTTGAACGCCACAGTGTATCTGAACATTGTTGCTGACCAGGTGTATCCCTTAATGGCTACAGGGGTGTCCGACCCAGTACTAGATGAGTGTACCTAATAAACTGGCCACTGAGTGTATAGAAAACACAGGAAAATCACGTTTTTGACTGCACTGGGCCTTTAAAAAAGCAGGCTAATGATGGATGGACCAATAACTGACATGGTTTGGCAGAGCAACCTGTACATTCCTATCCTTCATTCATTCTTGGCCATTTTATTCCCTCAAGACTATTGTGTCTCTTCTTATCTCCTCTTGTGGTTCCTCTTGTGGTTTTCATGAACAACTGTGTGATCAGTTTCTTATACGACCTAATTCATGGCTAATGCGTGAATTTGAAAAATTCATCTCAAAACGCATGTGTGTCAAGGTTCATATGGTGTAACATATCCCAACTGTGAGTACAACCCAACCCATATCCCAACTGTGAGTACAACCCAACCCATATCCCAACTGTGAGTACAACCCAACCCATTTCCCAACTGTGAGTACAACCCAACCCATATCCCAACTGTGTACCGTCACACATAGGGTCTGGTATAATAAAGGTGTGGTATAATATAGGTGTGGTGTAATAAATGTGCGGTATAGTAACGGTGTGGTGTAATAAATGTGTGTTATAATAACGGTGTGGTATAATAACGGTGTGGTATAATAACGGTGTGGTATAATAAAGGTGTGTTATAGGCAACATTCTGAATTGAGTAAGAAGGAAGTAAGAAACTGAAATATACTGTTTGTATTGTTAGTTTTTGGCCTATATCTGGTCAGTAACTGGAACACTCACTCACTTCACGAAGTTAATTTTACAGCAACCTTAAATACCATATCCAACAACTGAATGAAAGTGTTTGACCAAGGTTGATGCTTTTGGCTACAGTGGCTTATATCATCATCAAACAATCTACTCTGAAGTGAAATGGACTACGCACAAATATCCAATTGTTCAGCAAGTTTATATGGTTGTCATTACATTGAGAATCAGGACTATAATGGCCTATGTAATACATGTTGCACACCCTCAACTCTATGGTGCCAGGTTTGTCATCCATGTACTTCATATAAATGTGCACTAGAGGACAGTACTGTTTAGCACACATCAAATTGGGGCCACTAGACAATAAATAGCTTTCACTTGTATATAAGAACCTTGACAGCTGGGGTGTGAAAGGGATTTTGTTGATTTTTGCCTATTTAAAGGTAGTGTCAGATGGTCTTATTTCTTGCAATAAGGGCTTTGGTCTTTTAGCACTGACTGTATTATAGTCATGCAGCTATGCATTGGTTGAATATCATCGTCATGATCTGTCAGGCCATTACCAATAATGGTCTCTGGGGTAGACGTAACATAGTAAATGTAAATCCGGGAGTAATGATATGTTACATTTCGAATGGTATGTATGAATTTGTGGCAGTCCATCATCCATATCATATGATATGTTACGAATTTCAATTCGTACAATATGTTACAAATTGTAAATCGTACAATATGTTACGAATTATTTTAACATATGATATGTTACGAATGCCAATTTGTTGTGGGTAACGTTAGCTAGGTGGCTAACGTTAGCTAGGCTAAGGGTTAGGTTTAGGGGAAGGGTTAGCTAAAATGCTAAGTAGCCGCAAAGTAGCTAAAAAGTAGTTGCAAAGTTGCTAATAAGATTTCTGTGATGAGATTCAAACAAGCAACCTTTGGATTGCTTGACGTTCCTATGTAACGTTATACGCCCACCCATCCAACCGGACTAACCACCCTACTTCGGTTTTTGCCATGAGTAACCTTCTGTCTTCTGTAACCATACCAAAGGTATATCAGACTAATTTGAGTGTTCCGGATATACGTTTACTATGTTACGTCTAGTCTATCAACCAGGCTGCTATACCGGATTTTTGACACAGTTGTTAGCATGATGCCCCGTTTACATCATGAAGTGCACGTCATCTTCATGAATTCTTGCTCCGCTACTGAATGGACAAGTGTAGTGTTTGTAACACAAGATGGAGGAGAGCTTGTCTCTCGTCAGAGATCGCATTTATTTTGGGAGATAAGATATGATATTTTCATTCAAGACATATGTTGTTTCAGGTGATAATAAAACATTTTTACTTTTTCCTCAACTTGTTTCTTTAACTTTATAGCGAGTCAAGCTAGGTTGCACTGCAGAGCAGCTAGCTAAAAGCTAGGCTAGGTTGAAGATACCATTGTAGCTAGTGACCTCCACCTTATAATTATCATCAAAAACAAACGTCCTTACCATCACAATAAACTTAAACGGGAGGCAACAGTCATATAATATAATTGGCTTACCAGCCAATGTGTAGTATTTAACATTACTATTAAAATTGCAATCACTTATAGGAATGGGTTATTGTTTACAAATTGCTAGCTAATCCCATAAAGCCATCACCGAAAACCACGTCATTTCATCTTCCTCTGTGGTTGGACTGAAGACGATGCAAAGTTTAAAAAAAAATCAAAAGTATGCTGCATCTGTCTCACAACGGAGCCTTCAACCGCAAGGGGGCGTTGCGTTTCCAATCCATTGTGGACATCCCCATTGAAATGCAGTACATCTGCCGCAACATAACGGAGTGCTTATGGATAATGTAAACAAGGCTTTAGGATTGTCAGACAATTTTTGGCCCAAACCTAGCTCAAATTCTACACGTTGGAGTAAAACGAGGCTACAGCATCCATAAGGTGACCATTATGCCTCGTTCACATTACCCATAAGCACTCCATTATATTGCGCTGGATGTCATGCATTTCAATGGGGACGTCCACAACGGAGTGGAATTACAACGCCCCCTTGCGGTTGAAGGCGCCGTTGCTAGACAGACACTGCATAATTTGACATTTTCCAAACCTTGCGTTGTCTTCAGTCCAGCCAGAGTCCGGAAGTTACCAAATCACAGAAGAAGATTAAAATATGTGGTTTTCGGTGATGATGGCAGCAACCGAAATTGATTAGATAAAGTTATTTTGCAAGCAATTTTTAAGCTAGCTAGCTTGATTCTGTATGGAGCCATAGCTAGCTAGCTAGCATAATCATTAGAAAAGGAATCATTCACCTGCTAAAACCTAGCAACTGACATAAATCCCATGATTTATTGATCACCCAGTTAGATCTGGAGTTTTAGTAGAAGCACGACGGAAGTTAGAAAATAATTTGTTTAGCTTTTACATTGGCTGCATACTGTGAATCTGTACTGCCCTTTGATTCATGAAAAAACATATCTAAATCATTTACAACTGTCTGTCCCCACTCTCCAGGCTGCAATCCACTCACAGTTAGACAGGGTCCATTCAGGCCTCTGTCAGCTCCACAATGCCATGTGGGATGTGAAGGACATCCAGAACTCCCTGGCAGAAGTCAGTAATGACTGGGGGCAAAGCATTAACACCATTGAGAACATGAAGTACTTGTAAAATATGCTGGGATGCAACATCAGTGGAGGCTCCTCAGAGGAGGAAGGTGAGGACCATTCTCCTCAGTGAATATATATATATTTTAAAAGTGAAAACTAACTAAATATATTCACATGTCACTAAATAATTAATTAAAACACACTTGCAATGAAGGTCTACAGTAGCCTCAACAGCACTCTCTGGGGTAGCACCATGGTGTAGCCGGAGAACAGATAGTTTCCGTCCTCCTCTGTGTACATTGACTTCAATACAAAACCTAAGAGGCTCATGGCTCTCACCCCCTTCCATAGACTTACAGTAATTATGACTGAATTAGAGGGTGATGCCTCTGGAATTTATGCACTGATTGAGTAGGTGAAGTTATGGAGATTGTGCTCCTATTAGAGAAATAGTGAGAGAGACAGTTCCTCCATTTAGGGTTATTTAATGTTGATTGGAGATTAACAATGTTTGCAATTCTGTGCCATGTCACTCAGCTGTGATTATCCAATTAACTGTCCATTTATCCAGATGTGGTCTGAAAATAATAATAAACATGAGTACAATGGCATCAATACTAATATTGTTCAACTGTGCTGTTTCACAAAAGTTACATTTTATGGACACAGTATATTTTACATTAGTTATCTTGTTATTTTTAGTCCCACCCCTCAGCTCCACTATGGTATGACGGTTTGACTTGGAAAGTTTTTTTTGCCTGGTCACAGACAGCCGTTGGGTTGTGCAATAAAATCCACAAGCGAAGGGAAAAGGTGAGAGGAGGAGCGTAGATGCGAGAATGAATTATATAACGAGCAAAGTGATCATGCTGTTTGGATGTGGCTGCTATGAAAGTGAACTGTGTGATCAAGGGTGTATTCATTCCGCCAATTCTGTTGCAAAACGTTTCTTACACGGAAGCAAATGGAATGAAACGGGGATGGATCTACCTAAATTTGTCCAATAGAAACTCTCGTTTTGGACTAATGATTACACCCTAGAGCAGCTAGATGCAGTCAACAGCGTGCAAGGCGGTATTGAATGTGTCACTGTCTGTAACCTTGATTACTCAAATATTTATCTCGACCTGTGCACCTACATTGTAAACTTTCATTCGTAGGCTGTAGCAACCTTATGATGGGTATAGGGAACATTTTAGTATCATATAGTAGCCTAAACCTATCTATGTTACATTGAGCTGGGTGAATGGAATATGAATAACAGTCATCCAATATGCTGTAATAGAAGTAAGGCCATGCTCATTAAAAAAACGGCACCTACCGCCACTGAACACAGTCAGCTAGCCTCAGCCGTGGAGAACCTGAAGTATATATTTTCAGGTATGTTCAGCTGCAGCATTAAATGTGATTGGGAACTATTATTGTTGGTTTGCATTGCATTTGATGTGACACTGTACAGTTAAAATGTATTTGTGTAGTAATATTTATCCTACATTCCTGTGCAGAGCCTGAGATTGTGGCAGGACACTCCGTTAATGATAGAGCAAGCCGAGCTGTTGGAGGGCCACCACAAGCTGATGAACCTGGAGTGCTCATGGAATGACTTCATGCACGATCAGTACCGCATGGGCAGCAAGAACACACACAAAATGAACCTAATTCGAAACTACTTTGGCAAGGTGGAGGGCCTGTCGGACGACCTGGTCAAGCAACTGTGGATAGTGTTGCATCGCGCCATGGGCAAGGCTGGAGGCCACAGTGAGCAGTGACGCTGGTGCAGTGCTTCCCAACACTTTACAACACCTTTACAGGTTATTCAAGCTCTACCACAACACTGTGTCCATGAGGGTGCAGGAACTGACTACAGAGGACCTGACGGCCAACACGATTGTGTCCCTCCTCACCTGGGTCCTCAATTTAAGGGAAACTTCACCGCTAGACACTATTTGGGGTGTTTTTCCAGTCTCCCTACATAATTTTAAGCGATGAGAGGGTGTTCCAGACATAATTATGCACCATAGCGGTATTTTTGAAATTCCGCAACGGTAGAGTTCAACCAATGACGTTGTCACGGTTTCGGCCGAGGCTGCTCCTCCTCCTGGTTCGGGCAGGCTTCGGCGGTCGTCGTCCCCGGAGTACTAGCTGCCACCGATCAATGTTTCATGTTCGTTTGGTTTTGTCTTTATGTTGTACACCTGTGTCTGGTTAGTCCTCGTTAGTGTCCTATTTAGTTCTCGTTGGTTGTGTTTGTCTTTGTGTGTGATTGCTCTTCTGTTTTCGTGTTGGAGATACGTACTTCCCTCCAGTGTTTTGGAGAGGGTTTTCGCACATGTTAGTGCGCCGTTTGTTTGACGCCTGTGTGTGCCGTGATTTCGCCTTCGGGCTTATTGTGCTTATTTTCTACGTGATTATTGCACTAAAGTATTTTGGACTGAGCTTCTGCGTCCTGCGCTTGATTCATGCACCACACCCACCTTCAGCACCCCTTGACAGAATCACACACCAGAATGGAATCAGCAGGATCTGCAGTTACGCCTGAGTCGCTCGAGGAGCATGTCCGCGGCCAAAATGACCAGATACGACAACTGGGGACCGCTCTACAGGACGTCATCAACACCTTGCACCGATGGGAGGCCAGCGGGGTACCCACGCCTCCACCTACCCTGCCAACCCCATCGGCCGGTCCACCAGTCCCAGGTCCGGAACCCAGGGGGATTCGGCTCTCGCTCCCGAGGGCGTATGACGGAACAGCTGCCGGGTGTCAGGGGTTCCTCCTGCAGGTGGAGCTCTACCTGGCCACTGTATACCCGGTGCCCTCGGGACACGAGAGCGTTTCCGCCCTCATCTCCTGTCTCACGGGCAAGGCGTTGGAGTGGGCTAACGCCGAGTGGAGGAAGATGGACGCCAACACCATCTCCTACGCCGAGTTCTCCCGTCGCTTCAAGGCCGTGTTCGACCATCCACCTGAGGGCAAAGCGGCGGGGGAGCGTCTAGTCCACTTGAGACAGGGGAGGAGGAGCGCACAGGCGTCTGCTCTAGAGTTCCGGACTCTAGCGGCGGACGCAGGGTGGAATGAACGGGCCCTCATCGACCATTTTCGATGTAGCCTATGGGAGGACGTTCAACGTGAGTTGGCCTGCAGGGATACCCATCTTACCTTCGACCAGTTGGTCGATATGTCCATCCGTCTGGACACCCTGCTGGCCACCCGTGGGACGTCCCGAGGGGGTCCGTCCATTCCGCCCTCCGGCACCTCCGAGCCGAGCCCTATGGAGCTCGGGGGTGCCGGGCGCTAGAGAAAGGAGGAGGAGGAGCCCGAGGGGGCCTGTCTCCTGCACCAAGTGCGGTCGTGGAGGGCACACTGCGGCCAGGTGCTGGGGAGGGTTCTCCGGGGGAGAAGACAACAGGCCACGCACTGGGGGGGCCTCCCAGGTGAGTAGACGTCCCACTTACCCAGAGCTTTCTGTTGCGCACTTTTGTATACCTGTTTGTTTTCCA
The DNA here is from genome assembly GCF_020615455.1 of Coregonus clupeaformis. Lineage (NCBI taxonomy): Eukaryota > Metazoa > Chordata > Actinopteri > Salmoniformes > Salmonidae > Coregonus > Coregonus clupeaformis. Next base: position 11,179,499 of record NC_059219.1, read on the forward strand.
CAGGTTGCACCTCATTCCCAGCATAAGGCGCTAGTAGATTCAGGCGCAGCTGGGAATTTTGTTGATCGGAAGTTTTGTGTAGATTTAGGGATCCCTCTCCTACCTGTTGACAAACCTTTTCCCGTTCATGCCTTAGATAGCCGCCCCGTTGGGGTCGGGGTTGATTAGGGAGATCACAGCGCCACTTAGGATGTGTGCGCAGGGGGTCATGAAGAGACTATACAGCTGTATCTGATCGACTCTCCTGCGTACCCAGTGGTGCTGGGAATTCCCTGGTTAAGCACCCATAACCCTGCTATTTCGTGGCAACAGAGGGCTCTCGATGGGTGGTCTGCTCAGTGCGAGGGGCGATGTCTGGGTGTTTCCGTGGGGGGCGACTTCGGTGGAAAGTCCAAACCAAGTGCCCGCACTGCACATTCCGCCTGAATATGGGGATTTAGCTCTTGTGTTTAGCAAGACTAGGGCGACGCAGTTGCCTCCTCATAGACAGGGGGATTGTGCGATTGATCTCCAGGCAGGAGCAGCGCTCCCACGGAGCCATGTGTATCCTTTGTCTCAAGAGGAGAGAAAAGCTATGGAGACTTACATAGCCGAATCTTTGAGACAGGGATACATTCGGCCCTCCACTTCTCCCGCCTCCTCGAGCTTCTTTTTTGTGAAAAAGAAAGATGGAGGGTTGCGCCCGTGCATTGATTACCGTGGTCTCAATCAGATTACTGTGAAATACAGTTATCCACTTCTGATTGCGACCATGACGGAGTCATTGCATGGAGCGCGGTTTTTCACAAAACTGGATCTCAGGAGCGCGTATAACTTGGTGCGCATTAGGGAGGGCGACGAATGGAAGACAGCGTTTAGTACCACGTCAGGTCATTTCGAGTATCTTGTCATGCCATATGGGTTGATGAATGCTCCATCAGTCTTCCAATCCTTCGTAGATTACATTTTCCGGGATATGCAGGGTCAAGGGGTGGTCGTGTACATTGATGATATTCTGGTGTACTCGCCTACCCGAGCCGAGCATGTAACCCTGGTGCGTCGTGTATTGAGGAGGCTGTTGGAGCACGACCTATATGTCAAGGCAGAGAAACGTCAGTTTTTCCAGGAGTCGGTCTCCTTTTTGGGTTATCGGTTGTCCGCGTCAGGGGTGAGAATGGAGGTGGATCGTGTGTCCGCTGTGCGTATTTGGCAAACCCCAACCACTGTAAAAGAGGTGCAGCAGTTCTTGGGCTTTGCGAATTACTACCGGAGGTTTATCCGGGGTTTTGGACAGGTGGCAGCTCCCATCACGTCCCTTCTGAAAGGGGGTCCGGTGCGCCTGCAGTGGTCAGCTGATGCGGACAGGGCCTTTGGGAGACTGAAGGACCTGTTTACGTCGGCTCCGGTGCTGGCGCATCCGGATCCCGCATTACCCTTTCAGGTTGAGGTGGACGCGTCTGAGGCAGGTATAGGGCCGTTCTCTCTCAACGGTCCGGCTCGCCACCTAAACTCCGCCCCTGTGCTTTTTACTCAAAAAAGCTCAGCCCGGCGGAGCGTAACTATGACGTTGGGGACAGGGAGCTGTTAGCTGTAGTTCAAGCCCTTAAGGTGTGGAGACATTGGCTTGAGGGGGCTCAACACCCTTTCCTCATTTTGACTGACCATCGGAACCTGGAGTACATCCGGGCAGCGAGGAGACTGAACCCTCGCCAGGCTCGATGGAGTATGTTTCTCACCAGGTTCGTATTTAAAATCACGTACATCCCTGGGTCCCAGAATGGTAAGGCAGATGCACTGTCCCGGCGGTATGACACAGAGGAGAGGTCCGTTGAGCCTACTCCCATACTACCGGAGTCTTGCCTTGTGGCACCGGTGGTGTGGGAGGTCGATGCCGAAATCGAGCGAGCATTGCGTACCGACCCTAGCCCTCCACAGTGTCCTGAGGGTCGGAAGTACGTTCCGCTCGAGATTCGGGATCGACTCATTTACTGGGCTCACACGTCACCCTCCTCTGGACATCCGGGTATTGGCCGGACTGTGCATTGCCTTAGCACTAAATACTGGTGGCCTACTTTGGCTAGGGATGTGAGGGTTTATGTCTCCTCCTGCTCGGTGTGCGCCCAGTGTAAGGCGCCCCGACATCTGCCCAGGGGTAAGTTACAACCCCTGCCCGTTCCACAACGACCATGGTCCCACCTCTCGGTGGATTTTGTGACAGACCTTCCCCTCTCTCAGGGGAATACCACCATCCTGGTCGTTGTGGACCGGTTCTCAAAGGCCTGTCGTCTTCTCCCTATGTCGGGTCTTCCTACTGCCCTACAGACCGCTGAGGCCCTATTTACCCACGTCTTCCGGCATTACGGGGTGCCCGAGGATATAGTGTCTGATCGAGGCCCCCAGTTTACCTCCCGTGTTTGGAGAGCGTTCATGGAGCGTTTGGGGGTCTCGGTTAGCCTTACCTCAGGGTACCACCCGGAGAGTAACGGGCAGGTAGAACGTGTCAACCAGGATGTGGGTAGGTTTCTGAGGTCGTATTGCCAGGACCGGCCTGAGGAGTGGGCACGGTATATTCCCTGGGCCGAGATGGCCCAGAACTCTCTCCGCCACTCCTCTACCAACCTAACCCCCTTCCAATGTGTGTTAGGTTACCAGCCGGTTCTGGCACCGTGGCAGCAGAGCCAGATCGAGGCCCCCTGCGGTGGATGATTGGATGAGGCGCTCGGAAGAGACGTGGAACGCTGCCCACGTCCACCTGCAGCGGGCCGTCCTTCGTCACAAGGCGAGCGCCGATCTCCACCGCAGTGAGGGGCCGGTGTACGCACCCGGAGATCGAGTCTGGCTCTCTACCAGAAACCTACCCCTCCGCCTGCCCTGCCGGAAGCTGGGTCGGCGGTTTGTGGGGCCCTTTAAAGTCCTGAGAAGATTGAACGAGGTGTGTTATAGGTTACATCTACCTGTTGAGTATAAGAATATTAACCCCTCGTTCCATGTGTCTCTTCTCAGGCCGGTTGTAGCTGGTCCACTCCAGGACAATGAGATAGGAGAGACTCCTCCGCCCCCACTGGACATCGAGGGGGCTCCGGCGTACACCGTTTGGTCCATTTTGGACTCCAGACGCCGGATGGGGGGTCTCCAGTATCTCGTGGAGTGGGAGGGGTACGGCCCGGAGGAGCGGTGCTGGGTGCCGCGGAGGGACATCCTAGACCCATCTCTCCTGTCGGAGTTCCACCGGGACCATCCCGCGCGCCCTGCTCCGCGTCCTCCTGGTCGTCCCCGAGGCCGGGGTCGGCGCACGGCTGGAGCCGCGCGTCAAGGGGGGGGTACTGTCACGGTTTCGGCCGAGGCTGCTCCTCCTCCTGGTTCGGGCAGGCTTCGGCGGTCGTCGTCCCCGGAGTACTAGCTGCCACCGATCGATGTTTCATGTTCGTTTGGTTTTGTCTTTATGTTGTACACCTGTGTCTGGTTAGTCCTCGTTAGTGTCCTATTTAGTTCTCGTTGGTTGTGTTTGTCTTTGTGTGTGATTGCTCTTCTGTTTTCGTGTTGGAGCTACGTACTTCCCTCCAGTGTTTTGGAGAGGGTTTTCGCACATGTTAGTGCACCGTTTGTTTGACGCCTGTGTGCGCCGTGATTTCGCCTTCGGGCTTATTGTGCTTATTTTCTACGTGATTATTGCACTAAAGTCTTTTGGACTGAGCTTCTGCGTCCTGCGCTTGATTCATGCACCACACCCACCTTCAGCACCCCTTGACAGACGTCATTTTTGATTGAGGCTGCTGTCTGATCAAAAAAATAATTTATGGAGTCATGTTTTGTAGCAATTATTGTGGCCTTTGTGTTACGCCGATTGTACAATCACGCTAGCAATGAGTAGATATGGTTGTCCTTGTTAAATAGAGCCTATCTGCCACAACATTGCAGGATATCTAGGTTGACTCATTTTCCCTGATTTTTTTTAACGTTGTTTTACGTACTAACATAGGGACATACTGCTCTATTAATTTGAGCTGGAATACACTGAAGAGGAGTTGAGACTGCGAGAACAAGAATTGCGAGACCAGCAAGCAGCGATGGGGAGCCATGGGCAGACTCTGACTGGTGGTGCCTATGCGGGTGCTGTCCAGCCATGCCGACAGAAGAGGAATGTCTGTGCTGCAACTAATTCGATCGTGGACGGTTCGTACTGGAGAGGGTTACTGCAGACCCCATGGATTGTGTGTCTGTGACAGACCATCAACGTTTTGAAGCACATATGGATAGAGGTGTGCTGGAGACGTTTTTCAGAACCTCCAAGATCAACTGGCGGCGGCAGCCTAGACCAGCGGGACCAGGAGGGCAAATGACAAATTAGGTAGTAAGTTGTTTTGCTGTTGGTAGCTACTAGCTAGCTAGCAATATAAGCTCTCTTTTCACATGAGGCAGTGTTGTTCAGTACAGTATAATTTTGTGATCGATTCGGCCATAACGGGGCTTGCTAGTACCACTACAAGCCAAGCTAGCCAAGTTGAGCTAGCTAGCCTTGTTTGCTACACCCAAAATGTCCTGTAGCCTAAAGTTATAGCTAGCTAGCTAGCTAATGTAAGCTAGCTAGCATAGCTAGCCTCAGTGCATCTTATTAGTAGCAAAACTGGATAAATGTTTTGATGATGATGATGAAGAGTAAAGGTAATACTTTGGCTTTATGACTCATATTGGTCTTTGAGTAACTATACCTGTGTGTTGTAGCTAGCTAGCTAGCGTGTGTCTGTGAGATGGGTCATATTCTGCATCATGCTGCTACAGTGGGAATACAGACAGTACACAACGATTGCCCATGAAAGTCTAAAAAGGTTTTTGTCATTCTCTTAAAGACAATACTGCTTGGTGACCTATAGATTATTTTTGGAGTTTGTTCTAGGTGTGGAGAAGCTAGGCACAGGACACTGAATCCCCTTGCCTGCGTGTGTTGTTAGGGCCATTCAAGCAATTTATCCCTCACACGATGGACAGTAATTTATCCCTCACACGATGGACAGTATGTTGAATACAAATAAGTTTACGTGAAAGGTCCACAACAACAATCTCCCCTTGTATCAAAGTGACTCCGAACACCTCACTGCACCCACCGAACACTCCCTTTGTAGAACTGTAGTATTTATTATAGACGTTAGTAGTATATTTTTATTCTACTGCATATATGTCATACATTGCCATAACTGTTCCTACATACTGCTGTGTAAACTCACCTCGGTCTCCAGAGCAAATTAACGTGTCTACTTATTTGCTATATTGACAGACTAATCTACAGTTTTATTGAAACATCTTTACTTGCCAAGTTGAAATGATACACCAACTACATACATCATTTGTTTTAGCAGTAACATTTTAGCTAGTTACTTCCTAATACATTTAATGAATATCACAATAAATTGATCCAGAAGTTGAAGTCAACACTTTATTGGTTTCTGATGCAGCTGGAATCATTCAGTACACTTGTCAGTACACATTTGATCAAACCCCATTATATTCATATGTACAAGAGCTAGCAATATCTATACCACAATGCAGTTGTGAGTATACTATGTATTCTATGTTATACTACAACATCAGTCTAACTCTGCTTGACTTGGGTAGGAGCTCACCAGAGCTGAGTACCGGCACCTCAAATGTTTTACTGCTTGAATTCATGCACCTCTTATTAGCTCAAAAGTATTGTGAAGCTCCTGCACCTAAATATAAACAGTTCCGGCGCCTACTTCAGTCCAAGTCAAGCACTGGTCTAACTGAATATGGATGTTGTGTTGGCTGAACGTTTCAGGCAGGGTCCTGAATGTTCTTCTGCTGGTGAACCTTGTCTTGTGTTGGCAGAACTTCATGAGCTCCATGACCTTGGACTCATAGACTAGACACCCCTGTGCAGTCTTTTCCTCTTCCGAGTCAGATGATGTTAAGCTTGAGCTTTTTCCCGGATGAAAGATTTAATCCAATGGGTCTACAGGATCTGTACTACTAAAGCTAGTGTCAAGGTCATCATCAGCAGCAGCACCATTGGACATACACTAGTCAGTGATTAGGCAACATTTTACTCCTTTGTCCCCATCAATACACACTCAAACAAGGTACTAAACTCAGCAAAAAAAGAAACGTCCTATCACTGTCAACTGCATTTATTTTCAGCAAACTTAACATGTGTAAATATATGTATGAACATAACAAGACTCAACAACTGAGACATAAACTGAACAAGTTCCACAGACATGTGACTAACAGAAATTGAATAATGTGTCCCTGAACAAAGGGGGGGTCAAAATCAAAAGTAACAGTCAGTATCTGGTGTGGCCACCAGCTGCATTAAGTACTGCAGTGCATCTCCTTATGGACTGCACCAGATTTGCCAGTTCTTGCTGTGTGATGTTACTCCACTCTTCCACCAAGGCACCTGCAAGTTCCCAGACATTTCTGGGGGGAATGGCCCTAGCCCTCACCCTCCGATCCAACAGGTCCCAGACGTGCTCAATGGGATTGAGATCCGGGCCCTTCGCTGGCCATGGCAGAACACTGACATTCCTGTCTTGCAGGAAATCATGCACAGAACAAGCAGTATTGCTGGTGGCATTGTCATGCTGGAGGGTCATGTCAGGATGAGCCTGCAGGAAGGGTACCACATGAGGGAGGAGGATGTCTTCCCTGTAATGCACAGCGTTGATATTGCCTGCAATGACAACAAGCTCAGTCCGATGATGCTGTGACACACCGCCCCAGACCATGACGGACCCTCCACCTCTAAATCGATCCCGCTCCAGAGTACAGGCCTCGGTGTAACGCTCATTCCTTCGACGATAAACGCAAATCTGACCATCACCCCTGGTGAGACAAAACCGCGACTCGTCAGTGAAGAGCACTTTTTGCCAGTCCTGTCTGGTCCAGCGACGGTGGTTTTGTGCCCATAGGCGATGTTGTTGCCGTGATGTCTTGTGAGGACCTGCCTTACAACAGGCCTACAAGCCCTCAGTCCAGCCTCTCTCAGCCTATTGCGGACAGTCTGAGCACTGATGGAGGGATTGTGCGTCTATGACAGCGCTACAGGGAGACAGGACGGACAGCCGATCCTGTGCAGGTGTTGTTACACGTGGTCTGCCTCTGCGAGGACGATCAGCTGTCCGTCCTGTCTCCCTGTAGCGCTGTCATAGGCGTCTCACAGTACGGACATTGCAATTTATTGCCCTGGCCACATCTGCATTCCTCATGCCTCTTTGCAGCATGCCTAAGGCACGTTCACGCAGATGAGCAGGGACCCTGGGCATCTTTCTTTTGGTGTTTTTCAGAGTCAGTAGAAAGGCCTCTTTAGTGTCCTAAGGTTTCATAACTGTGACCTTAATTGCCTACCGTCTGTAAGCTGTTAGTGTCTTAACAACCGTTCCATAGGTGCATGTTAATTAATTGTTTATGGTTCATTGAACAAGCATGGGAAACAGTGTTTAAACCCTTTACAATGAAGATCTGTGAAGTTGTTTTGATTTTTACTAATTATCTTTGAAAGACAGGGTCCTGAAAAAGGGACGTTTCTTTTTTTGCTGAGTTTATATCCATCCTCCCCCCCTCGTGTCAATAGATCATGCATACTAACCTTCACACACAATACCCACCCCCAACTGTCACACCCTGGCTCTGGGACTCATTATGTTGAGCCAGGGTGTGTTCATTCTATGTGTGTATTTCTATGTTGGTAATTCTGTTGTGTTTAATTCTATGTTTGCCTGAGTGACTCCCAATCAGAGGCAACGAGTGTCAGCTGTTTGGCTGGTTGTCTCTGATTGGGAGCCATATTTAAACTGTATGTTTTTCCCTTTGGGTTTGTGGGTTTTTGTTCCGTGTTCGGTCATTGATACCGTGGACGTCACGAGTCGTTTCTTGTTTTGTATTGAGTTTAAACTTTAACTAATTCAAGTATGTTTGTTCATCACGCTGCGCCTTGGTCTGTTCCATATGACGATCGTGACAGAAAAACCCACCATGCAACGACCAAGCAGCGTGTCCAGGGGCAGCCCTTGGGCTGGACATGGGAGGAAGCGCCGGGAAAGGCCCTGGCGAAAGAGGAGCAGCGTGTCCAGGAGCAGGCAGCCTGGACATGGGAGGAGATATTGGACGGTAAAGGGTCCTGGACTTGGGGGGAAATCCTGGCCGGGATGGATCGCCGGCCATGGAGTGAGACAGTGGAGAGGCGACGGAGAGAGGAGCAAAGGCGTGATCAGGGTCGTCGTCGGACGGTCGAGAGGCAACCCCAGAAAATTTTTAGGGGGGGGCACACGGCATGGACGACGGGGCTGACGGAGGCAAAAAAGGGGCGGATCCAGAAGGCCACCAGGCCAGGGGTACACCGCCCTGTACGTCCTGTGCGGATACCTCACACAGAGTGTGTGAGGGTAGTTATTCAGCCAGGACGGGTTGTGGCCGCTCTTCACTCCAGGCCTCCTATCCGTCTCCACAGCCCGGTTCGGCCTGTCCCTGCTCCACGCACCAAGCCTACGGTGTGCGTCGCCAGCCCAGTCCGGCCTGTCCCTGCTCCACGCACCAAGCCTACGGTGTGCGTCGCCAGCCCAGTCCGGCCTGTCCCTGCTCCACGCACCAAGCCTACGGTGTGCGTCGCCAGCCCAGTCCGGCCTGTCCCTGCTCCACGCACCAAGCCTACGGTGTGCGTCGCCAGCCCAGCCCGACCTGTCCCTGCTCCATGCACCAAGCCTACGGTGCGCGTCGCCAGCCCGGCCCGGCCTGTTCCTGCCACTCGCACCAAGTATACGGTGCGCGTCGCCAGCCCGGCCCGGCTTGTTCCTGCCACTCGCACCAAGTATACGGTGCGCTTCGCCAGCCCGGCCCGGCCTGTTCCTGCCACTCGCACCAAGTCTACGGTGCGCGTCGCCAGCCCAGCCCGGCCTGTTCCTGCCACTCGCACCAAGTCTACGGTGCGCGTCGCCAGCCCGGCCCGGCTTGTTCCTGCCACTCGCACCAAGTATACGGTGCGCGTCGCCAGCCCGGCCCGGCCTGTTCCTGCCACTCGCACTAAGCCAGGGGTGCGAGAAGTCAGCCTGGTAAGGCCCGTTCCTCCTCCACGCACCAAGCCAGGGGTGCGAGTCGTCAGCCTGGTAAGGCCCGTCCCTCCTCCACGCACCAAGCCAGGGGTGCGAGTCGTCAGCCTGGTAAGGCCCGTTCCTCCTCCACGCACCAAGCCAGGGGTGCGCGTCGTCAGCCTGGTAAGGCCCGTTCCTCCTCCACGCACCAAACCAGGGGTGCGCGTCGTCAGTCCAGCACAACCCGTGCCTGGGTCACCGGTGCCTGGTAAGGTACCGGTCAACTGCTCCACTATGGAGCTGAAGCTAACCGCTCCTGCTAAGTCCTGCTCCAGCCGGCAGGGCCAGACTGGACCAGGGGCGCTATGGGGGGTGTATTGGAGGGTGGTGGTCAAGGCCGGAGCCAGAACCGCCGCCGAGGAGGTATGCCCGCCCAGCCCTCCCCTGTTTTGTTCAGTTGAGGCGCGGTCGCAGTCCGCGCCTTTAGGGGGGGTACTGTCACACCCTGGCTCTGGGACTCATTATGTTGAGCCAGGCTGTGTTCATTCTATGTGTGTATTTCTATGTTGGTAATTCTGTTGTGTTTAATTCTATGTTTGCCTGAGTGACTCCCAATCAGAAGCAACGAGTGTCAGCTGTTTGGCTGGTTGTCTCTGATTGGGAGCCATATTTAAACTGTATGTTTTTCCCTTTGGGTTTGTGGGTTTTTGTTCCGTGTTCGGTCATTGATACCGTGGACGTCACGAGTCGTTTCTTGTTTTGTATTGAGTTTAAACTTTAACTAATTAAAGTATGTTTGTTCATCACGCTGCGCCTTGGTCTGTTCCATATGACGATCGTGACACCAACAGACACCAGTAACCCACACTATCCCCTCCTTACTAAAAACTCTGCTTTTCTCCAATTTAGACTTCAAGCTTTGCATAAACAATTAATTAATGCTGCAATATGTAACTTTTTGGGCGACCCGCCAAATTCACTTAGAAATGTGAGTTATAGATCTGTCGTTCTCATTGAAAGCAAGTCTAAGAAGCGGTAGATATGTTCTATGTGTGCTATTTCTACGCTTCCTGTTCTTAAATTTAATTTTTGCGTCTTTTACTTTCAGTTTTGTACACCAGCTTCAAACAGCTGAAAATACAATATGTTTGGTTATTGAAAATATGTTTCACAGCGGTTTAGATGGTACAATGATTATCTAAACTAAACATTGCTTGTATCGTCACATAAATTGAAATTAGGTGAACTATTCGAATTTTAGCAACCAGGAAATGGCGGAGCGATTTCTGCATATTGCACCTTTAAGCTACAGCAGAACCTTTAAACTACTTACAGTTGAAGTCGGAAGTTTACATACACCTTAGCCAAATACATTTAAACTCAGTTTTTCACAATTCCTGACATTTAATCCTAGTAAAAATTCCCTATTTTATGTCAGTTAGGATCACCACTTTATTTTAAGAATTTGAAATGTCAGAATAATAGTAGAGAGATTTATTTATTTCAGCTTTTACTTCTTTCATCACATTCCCAGTGGGTCAGAAGTTTACATACACTCAATTAGTATTTGGTAGCATTGCCTTTAAATTGTTTAACTTGGGTCAAACCTTTCGGGTAGCCTTCCACAAGCTTCTCACAATAAGTTGGGTACATTTTGATCCATTCCTCCTGACAGAGCTGGTGTAACTGAGTCAGGTTTGTAGGCCTCCTTGCTCGCACACAATTTTTCAGTTCTGCCCACACATTTTCTATAGGATTGAGGTCAGGGCTTTGTGATGGCCACTCCAATACCTTGACTTTGTTGTCCTTAAGCCATTTTGCCACAACTTTGGAAGTATGCTTGGGGTCATTGTCCACTTGGAAGACCAATTTGCGACCAAGCTTTAACTTCCTGACTGATGTCTTGAGATGTTGCTTCAATATATCCACATACTTTTCCTTCCTCATGATGCCATCTATTTTGTGAAGTGCACCAGTCCCTCCTGCAGCAAAGCACCCACACAGCATGATGCTGCCACCCCCATGCTTCACGGTTGGGATGGTGTTCTTGGGCTTGCAAGCATCCCCCTTTTTCCTCCAAACATAACGATGGTCATTATGGCCAAACAGTTCTATTTTTGTTTCATCAGACCAGAGGACATTTCTCCAAAAAGTACGATCTTTGTCCCCATGTGCAGTTGCAACCCGTAGTCTGGCTTTTTTATGGCGGTTTTGGAGCAGTGGCTTCTGAAAAACGAGTTTTAATGACTCCAACCTAAGTGTATGTAAACTTCCAACTTCAACTGTATAAACACGCCAACTAATACACCAAGACACGGACCATGTTTATGCCTAGCCCCAGTATATTATATTGATCATCATGGAGTCATGGACAGATTTAGGAAAGGTGACTTACACTAGTTTCTGGTGCTGAGCTTGATGTTGATGCCGCTGCAGATGTTGATGGGATCGGAATCTGTAAATAGAACACATAGGCCAGTCACGTTAGCCTCTCCGGTAGTTAGTTAGCTAGCTAACGGTTAGATACGGTCCAGTAGGCTGTAGCTAACGTAACCTAACATATACTGAACAAAAATATAAATGCAACATGTAAAGTGTTGGTCCCATGTTTCATGAGCTGAAATAAAAGATCCCAGAAATGTTCCATATGCACAAAAATAGTATTTATCTCAAATTTTGTGCACAAATTTGTTTACATCCCTGTTAGTGAGCATTTCTCCTTTTCCAAGATAATCCATCCACCTAACAGATGTGGCATATCAAGAAGCTGATTAAACAGCATAATCATTACACAGGTGCACCTTGTGCTGGGGACAATAAAAGGCCACTCTAAAATGTGCAGTTTGTCACACAACACAATGCCACAGATGTCTTAAGTTTTGAGGGAGCGTGCAATTGGCATGCTGACTGCAGGAATGTCCACCAGAGCTGTTGCCAGATAATGTAATGTTCATTTCTCTACCATAAGCCACCTCCAACGTCATTACAGAGAATTTGGCAGTACGTCCAACCGGCCTCACAACCGCAGACCACGTGTAACTACACCAGCCCAGGACCTCCACATCCGGCTTCTTCACCTGCAGGATCGTCTGAGACCAGCCATCCGGACAGCTGATGAATCTGAGGAGTATTTCTGTCTGTAATAAAGCGCTTTTGTGGGGAAATATTCATTCTGATTGGCTGGGCCTGGCTCCCAAGTGGGTCGGCCTATGCCCTTCCAGGCCCACCCATGGCTGTGCCCCTGCCCAGTCATGTGAAATCTCAAGATTTGGGCCTAATTTATTTATTTAAATTGCCTGATTTCGTTATATGAACTGTAACTCAGTAAAATTGTTGAAATTGTTGCATGCTGCATTAATATTTTTGTTCAGTATAGGTAACATTAGACTGCAAAGTTACAAATCACATCGTCAAGATAGCAGCTGGCTAATTACATTGATTTGCTTTGGAATGTCTAGCCAGCGTATCATGAAATATAGCTAGATTTTTGTTTAGATAAACAAATGTAGTTCGCTAGGTAGTTAGGTAGCTAGGTTAACTACATTACCTCTGCTCTACTTATTAGTAAGGTAACAGATTAAATGATACCCCAGCAGCCTGTGCTTGCTTGTAGTTTGCACATCCAGGTACTGAGCACCACACCATGACTAAACTTTACAGTTGTTGTCGACATAAGAAGAAAAATAAATAGTTATTCGCAAGCTGATGTTCTATGAATGAGTGGCTGTCCAGTGATTAACGTTAGCCACCTCGACAGAGGCGGTACTACGTCCTTAAATTGTTATGAATTCTGGATATTGTGGTTTGCATACAACCAGGAATTGTAGATGGCTCGTTTCTACCGGTGAGATGCAGAAATGCTCGTATTTGTATGTAGTGAGGAAATTCTCGATTTTTATGACACATTATATGTTAATAACATATGATTGGACATATACAGTGAAAGAGCAGCGGTTAAATGTCCCGAGCATGTGCTGACCAACTGGCAAGTGTCTTCACTGACATTTTCAACATGTCCCTGACTGAGTCTGTAATACCAACATGTTTCAAGCAGACCACCATAGTCCCCGTGCCCAAGGACAATAAGATAACCTGCCTAAATGACTACCGACCCGTAGCACTGACGTCTGTAGCCATGAAGTGCTTTGAAAGGCTGGTCATGGCTCACATCAACACCATTATCCCAGAAACGCTAGACCCACTCCAATTTGCATACCGCCCCAACAGATCCACAGATGATGCAATCACTATTGCACTCCACACTGCCCTTTCCCACCTGGACAAGAGGAACACCTACGTGAGAATGCTATTCATTGACTACAGCTCAGCATTCAACACCATAGTGCCCTCAAAGCTCATCACTAAGCTAAGGATCCTGGGACTAAACACCTCCCTCTGCAACTGGATCCTGGACTTCCTGACGGACCGCCCCCAGGTGGTAAGGGTAGGTAACAACACATCTGCCACACTGATCCTCAACACGGGGGCCCCTCAGGGGTGCGTGCTCAGTCCCCTCCTGTACTCCCTGTTCACCCATGACTGCATGGCCAGGCACGACTCCAACACCATCATTAAGTTTGCAGACGACACAACAGTGGTAGGCCTGATCACCGACAACGATGAGACAGCCTATAGGGAGGAGGTCAGAGACCTGGCCGTGTGGTGCCAGGATAACAACCTCTCCCTCAACGTGACCAAGACAAAGGAGATGATTGTGGACTACAGGAAAAAAAAAAGAGGACTGAGCACGCCCCCATTCTCATCGACGGGGCTGTAGTGGAACAGGTTGAGAGCTTCAAGTTCCTTGGTGTCCACATCACCAACGAACTATCATGGTCCAAACACACCAAGACAGTCGTGAAGAGGGAACGACAAAGCCTATTCCCCCTCAGGAGACTGAAAAGATTTGGCATGGGTCCTCAGATCCTCAAAAAAATCTACAGCTGCACCATCGAGAGCATCCTGACTGGTTGCATCACCGCCTGGTATGGCAACTGCTTGGCCTCCGACCGCAAGGCACTACAGAGGGTAGTGCGTACGGCCCAGTACATCACTGGGGCCAAGCTTCCTGCCATCCAGGACCTCTATACCAGGCGGTGTCAGAGGAAGGCCCTCAACATTTTCAAAGACTCCAGCCACCCTAGTCATAGACTGCTCTCTCTGCTACCGCACGGCAAGCGGTACCGGAGTGCCAAGTCTAGGTCCAAAAGACTTCTCAACAGCTTCTACCCCCAAGCCATAAGACTCCTGAACAGCTAATCATGGCTACCCAGACTATTTGCACTGCCCCCCCAACCCCATCTTTTTACGCTGCTGCTACTCTGTTAATTATTTATGCATAGTCACTTTAACTCTACCCACATGTACATATTACTTCAACTACCTCAACTAGCCGGTGCCCCCGCACATTGACTCTGCACCGGTACCCCCCTGTATATGTAGCCTCCCTACTGTTATTTTATTTTACTTCTGCTCTTTTTTTCTCAACACTATTTTGTTGTTTTATTCTACTTTTTTATTAAAAATAAATGCACTGTTGGTTAAGGGCTGTAAGTAAGCATTACACTGTAATGTCTGCACCTGTTATATTCGGCGCATGTGGCCAATACAATTTGATTTGATTTGACTCATGTAGAATCAGTGATATCTGGGCACCATTCCAATCATACCTTCTTAGGTTGTAAAGTAAATATGGTCACTACTGCGGTCTTAATTGCCAGCTCAGAAACATCTTGTTTGTTTAGCCTGCCTGCATTACATGCGAATCACCGATAAATTATAGATATTCTCTCAGATTTTCAATGAATGGGTGTGTGTTTCTGTATGCACTGTAACAGTGTTGCTTCAGTCCCTCTCCTTGCCCCAACTTCAGCTCGAACCAGGGACCCTCTGAACATATTGACAACTGTCACCAACAGAGCATTGTTACCTATCGCTCCACAAAGCTGTGGCACTTTCAGAGCTAGGTTTCAGAGCGGGCAACGTCACTGATTGAATGCATGTGTCTGAGCTTGTGACTGTTAGTGAGTTTATTTGTGTGTAAAATTTTGATTCAGGCATTGTTGTGTGTGCGTGCGTCCGTGCATTGCTGTGTGTGAATGTCCACAGTACACTACAACACATATATGGTTCTCTCATTTATACATCTGACAGTGATTATGAGTTCCAGTGTGGAGATGATGGGTCACCCAGAGCTATTATTATTATAGTTATTAAAGACGAACAAGGTTGAGTGCAGAAAGACCAGCTTACACTCTCGCAACCTTCCACAGTTCAACATCACAGAATGGCTGCACAAGGTTCTGCAGACAGACAAGATGGACTGGTAGAAAGATACAGAGCCAGAGGCTCATTAAGATGGGTACCACCCATAGCCGCGGGAAGTAGGGGTGCTGAGGGTGCTGCAGCACCCCCTGAAAAATAATAATAATAATAATAATAAATAAATACAAATTGTTTTTCACAGAAGTAGTGCACTGGGCCTTTACTAGTATTAGCGGACCGATATAGACGTCTGTAACGCGGACAAAAACATTTTTTCAGCGTCTCCTCTTTGGCAAAAAAAGGTAGTTGTATAATTAAGAACAGTATCTTGCAGGATTCAATAGTTGGAATTGTAAGAGTTGTTGCCCTGTCCCTTTCTCTGCGATTATCATTCTCATGTAATCCAGAAAGAACAAAACCCTCTCTTCAAACATTTACATCAAAAGGTGCAAAGTTATGGGCAAAGACACAAAACATCCACATCAATATTTTTCTTAATAACATAACATGGAAAATAACCACTTTTTGTGCAGTATTAATTTACCGTCCTTACAAAACACTTAATGTAAATGTACATTACTGTATTGTACATAGGCTGGAAAATCTAGATTTGTACCTGTAGACGTTCTATAGCCACAAAGAAAAAGAATGCACAATACAGTAATTAAGGACATTGAGACTTCAAGTGGTTTGTGATGATGTGATGTGATGATGTGGCTCAGTTGGTAGAGCATGGCACTTGCTAATGCTAGGGTTGTGGGTTTGATTCCCATGGGGGAACAGTATGAAAATGTATGCACTCACTACTGTACGTTCTTCTGGATAAGAGGGTGTACTGAAAATGAATGAATAGACCATTTCAGTTTTCACATAGAAATAAGTTGCATTTGCAAAGTATTTCAAGAAACTGGAAAACGTATATCAAGCAAGTATTTTTATATTCCACAAGTATTATCAGATTAACTGATTTGTACAGATAATGATCAGACTCAAGTTACTAATCCTGGTAAACACTCAAATACATTTAGTTAAAATGTTTTCACAACAGTAGTGCACTGGGCCTTTACTAGTCCTGTATAAGCTGACCGATATAGACGTCTTCAGCGAGGGCAAGTTTTTTCCTCTCTCTCCTCACATCTGATGCTTGTGGGTGCCCATATCAGCAAGACCTTCAAACAGAAGGTCCTGAAGCTCTGTTTAAAACAGATTAAATAATTCCTCATCAAATAAGGCTTAGAAAAGTTGTCTTAATATATAATTGTGTTATATTTTTGGTCATGACTACACTGAGGTTAGTAAAAGTATCTAATGGAAGTCTACAAATGTCAAATATTGGATGTTCAGATACAGAGAAGAGGTGATCGCCAAAAAAGGAAGAAGACCCCTTGAGAAACCGGCACCTCCCTCTGTTCTATGTCCAGTATATTGAGTCCCACAGGTATTTCACTGTATATAGGAATATGGTCATTCATAAATTTTCTGACCAAATGTGGCTAATGTATAACCATACAGAAATCAGGAATGCAGACAGGCTCTATAGACCTCTATATCTATATGAGTGACTGAGTCGAAAACGCCACCTCCTGTTGTTATGTTGGGTATCTACTCACCAGAAAATATGTTATGAAATATATTTATTTTTCAATGACGTGCATAGTTAAAATGAAGGTTTAACCACATTAACCAAAAACAGCTCACTCAATCAAGTCTAATTGTGTTGTAAGTATAAAAGTAAATCTTGCTTTCATATAATAAAAGAAAAGCTTGAAATGGTAGTGGAATGTGGTAATGTCTTAGTGTGGTGGGAAGAATGCAATACATTACCTTGTATGCGGTACAAAACACATTATTGTGGGAGCACCTCCTCTAAGAGTATGAATTGTTTGAGAGAGTTTGAATCCAGTGGAGGCTGCTGAGGGGAGGACGGCTCATAACAATGGCTGGAACGGAGCGAATGGAATGGCATCACACACCTGGAAACCACGTGTTTGATGTAGTGGATGTAGTGATCACAATATAGTAGCCATATCTAGGAAAACCAAAGTTCCAAAGGCTGGGCCTAATATAGTGTATAAGAGGTCATACAATAAGTTTTTTAGTGATTCATATGTTGATGATGTAAATAATATTTGCTGGTCTGTGGTGTGTAATGAGGAGCAACCAGACGCTGAACTTGACACATTTATGAAATTGCTTATTCCAGTTACTAATAAGCACGCACCCATTAAGAAAATGAGTGTAAAAACTGTTAAATCCCCTTGGATTGATGAGGAATTGAACAATTGTATGGTTGAGAGGGATGAGGCAAAAGGTATGGCAAATAAGTCTGGCAGCCCAACTGATTGGCAAACATACTGCAAGTTAAGAAATCATGTGACTAAACTAAATAAAAATAAACTATACTCTGAAACTAAAATATATGATATGAAGAATGATAGTAAAAAGCTTTGGAGCACCTTAAATGAAATTCTGGGGAAAAAGGCAAACTCGGCTCCATCATTCATTGAATCAGATTGCTCATTCAACACAAAACCCACTGATATTGCCAACTACTTTAATGACTTCTTCATTGGCAAGATGAGCAAACTTAGGTATGACATGCCAGCAACAAACGCTGACACTACACATCCAAATATATCTGAACAAATTATGAAAGACAAGAATTGTACTTTTGAATTCCATAAAGTCCGTTTGGAAGAGGTGAAAAAATGATTGTTGTCTACAGTGGTGTAAAGTACTTAAGTAAAAATACTTTCAAGTACTACTTAAGTAGTTTTTTTGGGGTATCTGTACCTAACTTTACTATTTATATTTTTGACAACTTTTACTTTTACTTCACTACTTTCCTAAAGAAAATAATGTACTTATTACTCCATACATTTTCTCTGACACCCAAAAGTACTCGTTACATTTTGAATGCTTAGCAGGACAGGAAAATTGTCAAATTCACACACTTATCAGGAGAACATCCCTGGTCATCCCTACTGCCTCTGATCTGGCGGACTCACTAAACACAAATGTTTCATTTGTAAAGATGTCTGAGTGTTGGAGTGTGCCCCTGGCTATCCGTAAATGTAAAAAACAAGAAAATGCTGCTGTGTGGTTTGCTTAATATAAGGAATTTAAAATGATTTATACTCTTACTTTTGATACTTAAGTATATTTTTGCAATTACATTTACTTTTGATACTTTAGTATATTTAATACCAAATACTTCTAGACTTTACTCAAGTAGTATTTTACTGGCTGACCTTTTATTAAGGTATCTTTACTTTTACTCAAGTATAACAATTGGGTACTTTTCCCACCACTGGTTGTCTACCAACAATGACAAGCCACCGTGGTCTGACAATCTTGATGGAAAATTACTGAGGATAATAGTGGACGATATTGCAACTCCTATTTGCCACATCTTCAATTTAAGCCTACTAGAAAGTGTGTGTCCTCAGGCCTGGAGGGAAGCTAAAGTAATTCCGCTACCCAAGAATAGTAAAGCCCCCTTTACTGGCTCAAATAGCTGACCAATCAGCCTGTTACTTTGAGTAAAGCCAGTGTGTCTATGTATGCAGATGACTCAACACTATACACGTCAGCTACTACAGCAACTGAAATAACTGCAACACTTAACAAAGAGCTGCGGTTAGTTTCGGAATGGGTAGCAAGGAATAAGGTACTCTTAAATATTTCCAAAACTAAAAGCATTGTATTTGGGACAAATCATTCACTAAACCCTAAACCTCAACTACATCTCGTAATAAATAATGTGGAAATTGAGCAAGTTGAGGTGACTAAACTGCTTGGAGCAACCCTGGATTGTAAACTGTCATGGTTAAAACATATTGATACAACAGCAGTAGCTAAGATGGGGAGAAGTCTGTCCATAATAAAGTGCTACTCTGCCTTAACAACACTATCAACAAGGCAGGTCCTACAGGCCCTAGTTTTGTCACACCTAGACTACTGTTCCGTAGTGTAGTCAGGTGCCACAAATAGGGACTTGGGATAATTGCAGTTGGCTCAGAACAGGGCCCTTAAAAATACACGGAGAGCTAACATTAATGACATGCATGTCAATCTCTCATGACTCAAAGTGGAAGAGAGATTGACTTCATCACTGTTTGTTTTTGTAAGAGGTGGACCGAGCTGTCTGTTTAAAATACTAGCACACAGCTTGGACACCCATGCATACACCACAACACATGCCACCAGAGGTCTCTTCACAGTCCCCAAGTCCAGAACAGACTATGGGAGGCGCACTGTACTACATAGAGCCATGACACATGGAACTCTATTCCACATCAGGTAACTGATGCAAGCAGTAGAATCAGATTGAAAAAACAGGTAAAAATACACCTTATGGAACAACAGGGACTGTGAAGACACACACACAAAGGTACAGACATGCATACGCACACATTGTGATATTGGTTGTATGGTGGTATTAAACATTTTGTATTGTAGATATGTAGTGGTGTAATAATGTTATATGATGTTTTATATGTAATGTAAGTGCTTTAATATGTTTGGACCCCAGGAAGAGTAGCTGCTGCCTTAGCAGCAGCTAATGGGGATACCTAATAAATACA
Organism: Coregonus clupeaformis; assembly: GCF_020615455.1. NCBI lineage: Eukaryota > Metazoa > Chordata > Actinopteri > Salmoniformes > Salmonidae > Coregonus > Coregonus clupeaformis. The sequence goes on from NC_059219.1 coordinate 11,199,369, forward strand.
AATACCATTCCACTGATTCTGCTCCAGCAATTACCACGAGCCCGTCCTCCCTAATTAAGGTGCCACCAACCTCCTGTGTTTGAATCCTAAGCAACCTGCCTACACATTGTTGGAGGTACAATTAACCAACATAGCTACTGTAGTAGGTCAAAGCAGTGTGCTGGAATAGGCCTGTTCTGTATGTGCTCTGTGACACACAACAAGAAGTGCACTCAAATAGGCTACAAACTGTATTATGTGAGATCCACAGCTATTGAACAGCCCTATGGGAGCCTTAGCTTGCTATAGTATTTTCTGTATGCAGAAGCAGTAAATGTACTTTGGTTGCAGCACACGGCCCCTTTGTATCAGCATTCAGCAGTCAGGTCGCTCCCTGGAGCTCACACCACAATCAAAGAAAAGCAGGGGTCACACCGTCTGGTTCCTCGTCAAATGAAACTGGGATGAGCTGTCCTTGACACTGATAGAATTCCTAATGGGATTTTCCTGAGAGGAATGCAGTCCATGGACACAATGCCACATGGTCAGTTGTACAGTGGAAAAACATAAATTACTTACATTTCTCTGTCTTTGTTATGTTTGAATGTCACTAAAAACAACAGAAAGGCTGTTGATATGACTCTGATTTACATACAGAGAGGTTTGTGACAGTGAAAAAAAATGATGATTAAAAAAAGCATTGCAGCTTTGCACTGTCAGTGCAAATTTGGAAATAATAACCAATGGGAAAGTCCTATTCCCTCGTCTGTCTCCTTTGGCAGATTACTGCATTCTGTGGTGTCACAGTACAAATTGCTGCACAATAGATTTTCATCATAACACTTATTCATTAGGGCTGCAAGGAGTATTCTCAGTCCCAAAGGCAATGCATGGAGTAGAGTGCAAATGAGTGTTGCACAACACTGCAATGCCAAGGAAAACTTATACTACCATGATGGGATACATACTTTCACATAGGCTATATAGGCATATAAACAGCAGATCCTTAAACAGGGCTGGATTAATGTAGGGGCTTACAGGGGCTGAATATTAATACATATATACAATATACAGTACCAGTCAAAAGTTTGGACACACCTACTCATTCAAGGGTTTTTCTTTATTTTTACTATTTTCTACATTGTAGAATAATAGTGAAGACATCACAACTATGAAATAACACATATGGAATCATGTAGTAACCAAAAAAGTGTTAAACAAATCAAAATATATTTTATATTTGAGATTCTTCAAATAGCCACCCTTTGCCTTTATGACAGCTTTGCACACTCTTGGCATTCTCTCAACCAGCTTCACCTGGAATGCTTTTCCAACAGTCTTGAAGGAGTTCCCACATATGCTGAGCACTTGTTGGCTGCTTTTCCTTCACTCTGCCGTCCGACTCATCCCAAACCATCTCATTTGGGTTGAGGTCGGGTGATTGTGGAGGCCAGGTCATCTGATGCAGCACTCCATCACTCTCCTTCTTGGTAAAATAGCCCTTACACAGCCTGGAGGTGTGTTGGGTCATTGTCCTATATAAAAACAAATGATAGTCCCACTAAACCCAATCCAGATGGGATGGCGTATCGCTGTAGAATGCTGTGGTAGCCATGCTGGTTAAGTGTGCCTTGAATTCTAAATAAATCACAGACAGTGTCACCAGTAAAGCACCCCCACACCATAACACCTCCTCCCCCATACTTTATGGTGGGAACTACACATGCGGAGATCATCCGTTCACCCACACCGCGTCTCACAAAGACACGGCGGTTGGAACCAAAAATCTCAAATTTAGACTCCAGACCAAAGGACACATTTCCACCGGTCTAATGTCCATTGCTTGTGTTTCTTGGCCCAAGCAGGTCTCTTCTTCTTACTGGTGTCCTTTAGTAGTGGTTTCTTTGCAGCAATTCGACCATGAAGGCCTGATTAACACAGTCCCCTTTGAACAGTTGATGTTGAGATGTGTTGGTGACTTGAACTCTGTGACGCATTTATTTGGGCTGCAATTTCTGAGGCTGGTAACTCTAATGAACTTATCCTCTGCAGTAGAGGTAACTCTGGGACTTCCATTCCTGTGGCGGTCCTCATGAGAGCCAGTTTCATCATAGCGCTTGATGGTTTTTGCGACTGCACTTGAAGAAACTTTCAAAGTTCTTGAAATGTTCCGTATTGACTGACCTTCATGTCTTAAAGAAATGATGGACTGTCGTTTCTCTTTGCTTATTTGAGCTGTTCTTGCCATAATATGGACTTGGTCTTTTACCAAATAGGGCTATCTTTTGTATACCCCCCCTACCTTGTCACAACACAACTGATTGGCTCAAACGCATTAAAAAGGAAAGAAATTCCACAAATTAACTTTTAAGAAGGCACACCTGTTAATTGAAATGCATTCCAGGTGACTACCTCATGAAGCTGGTTGAGAGAATGCCAAGAGTGTGCAAAGCTGTCATCAAGGCAAGGGTGGCTACTTTGAAGAATCTCAAATATAAAATATATTTTGATTTGTTTAACACTTTTTTGGTTACTACATGATTCCATGTGTGTTATTTCATAGTTTTGATGTCTTCACTATTATTCTACACTGTAAAAAATAAAGAAAAACCCTTGAATGAGTAGGTGTGTCTAAACTTTTGACTTGTAGTGTATATTAAATATGTAGTATATGTTTTTTATTTTTTTACTGCAACCGCCAACCACAGGAGGATTCAGGAGCCCACTCTCAATGAGTGTAGACAGCCTGCTGCTGCCTGCTGCCGCTCTGCTAATCGTCAGATGGGAGGAGGAGAGGAGGTAGGGAGCCCAAGTGGGTAACTGATTTGTAACTGATTAATAAAATAAACTGCATAATTAATAAATGTGGCTGGTCAATTGTGTGAGTCAGGGGCTGGACCCAAGAGGCAAAATAAAATATATATTTTTTTGTATTTTGTAAAAAATAAAATGTCCAACCACAGGAGCCTGCTCTCAGTGTTCAAAATACACCAGCGAGCATAATTAACCACAGAGGATCAATAGTAAAAAAAAACTTTTAAAAAACGGTGTATTACATGTTATCACAAGCGCATACAGGTAACTGCCAAAATAAAGGAAACACCAACATAAAGTGTCTTAAGTCTTAATAGGGCGTTGGGCCACCACAAGCTTCCAGAACAATGCGCCTTGGCATAGATTCTACAAGTGGACCTAAACCATGCCAGGAAAATGCACCCCACACCATAACATAAACTTTGTATCCCTCATATACTCAAGTGTTTCCTTTATTTTGGCAGTTACCGATTGCCTACAGTCGGGAAGGCTGCAATTTGGGCAGCATGTGTGCCAAATAAACTATGATTTCTTAATCTGGCCCTGTCCTTAAAGATGCAACCTGATAAATAGTGATGTTGTTTGAATAACATTGTCAAATAAGTCTGGAAAACTCACATCCCTGATCAATGTGTATGTAGGCTAGTCTAGCCATATACTGTGATGTCCAAAATTATTGGATCCCTTGATAATGATTAGCAAATAAGACCTGGTGAACACATTGGGAGGGATCTTAGACCATTCCTCCATACAGAATCCTCCCAGATTCTTGATATCCTTTGTCTGCGCGAATGAACTAGCCTCTTCAATTCAAACCACAGGTTTTCAATGGGGTTCAAGTCCGGAGACCGAGATGGCCAAAACAGGGGATCCCAAAAATGTGTCCACTATCTTTTTAGATTTTTTTTATTACTTGTTAAACAAAATGTATTTCTTTCTCTGAGCAATTTCATTAGCATAAAATAATATAATTTTTCCATTTATTTGAGCAAACAATATAGCTCAGTATTTGTATTATTATTATTATTATTATTATTATTATTAATAATACTTTTTTCTGCTCGTCTTTATCAAGGGATCCAATGAAAGTTTGTCACTTTCACAAAACATACTTTATTCATCTATTAACCATGTCCAAAGTTATGCTTTGATGGAGATGAAGACTACCTCACCAAATGACTCCTTTATCCATTGCAGTGTTACTGTACGTTATCTTATGCTTAGCCTATGATGACGCAATCTAAAGTCCCTCCTCCAGGCCTTTGCCAAAGAAGACATCTTCCACCTGTGCTGGAGTGCATCTTGTTTAACAGATGAATGTGTGGAGGTCACTTCTGGCTAAAATAAATACTTTGTCTTCCTGTCATGTGCAGCAGAGAGTCAGGCAGGCTTCTAATCAATATTGGTCGTGGTGGATATTTTGCTCAATTAAGAGATTATTTTGTCATTCAGACTGGCTGATAGTCTCAAACCTTTACTGAATACCCAATACCTAAGACTAGTATAGAACATATTTTGCACCCTGTGATTCTTGCCACCACAGAAAAGGAAGCATATCATTTTTCTGAACGAATATCCAAATTCATGGAGATTGGATGATTCTTGAAACTGAAAGTACAGTATTATCAATTTTATGAATAATTTCCTTATATCAAATTGACATGAAAAAGCTCATATTAAAGACACATGACAGCTAAAGGCTGTTATAATTCACTTATGAACATTTAACAAATATTTATTCCACAATCAAATTACAATCAAGTTCAAACGTGAAAATAGATTACATATTAGAATTGACTTTGCTATTTCCTAACAGGCATACAAAAATATTTCTTTTTTGTTTTTATTTCTATTAAACTTCAAGTAACCTACATACAGTTCAATCAACAGGAGGTCAATATCAAACCTTGTAGCACATAAACATTATTTCATTAAAGACAGAAATATTTCAAATGGAAGCGGGACAAGCGGTTACATTGTAAGCTTGGTAAACATTTTCTAACTTTTTTTCTCTTAAATCTCACCCTATACAAATAGGAAATATTTAAAAGTGACAATCTAAATGTGTAAGTAACTTTAAATGTTAGTTCTGTGAGCCTCACACCCTCCCCTTTGGCAAATCAGTGTACAGTAAATGTTTAGAAGTGCTTCAGATTGCTTTCAATGTAAATGTGTAAAGACAACTTCACATCCACCATAGTTGAAGGAAATCATTGACATTACAGTACAGCATATTGCACATGGACCTATTTCATGAGCAAATTAGGTTTGTCTTATCTTTACATTATTTACAGTTAATATGTGCTAGGAGCTCTTTCCATGTGGAAAGGCACAGCACCAATGTGCACTTAATTGGGGTTAACTCTTCTAAAAGTCATCTTACAGTATTCACACACTCCAATGTAAACAAACATGCTTTCATGGGATTTCTTTGGAATTTTGTATGAAATTAATTGCACTTCAATTGACTTTTTTTTACATTTTTTATCAATTGATAATAACATTATTACAGTGTGATACTCATAAAGGGTCCCACATGTTGATCACACTGTAGTTCTCAGGGTAAGTCAGGCGTGTGGTTAGACCATATAGCCAAATATCTCATATAGCCAAATATCTCTCTAAAACACAAAATCTCAAGTGATTAAAAGGTAAAGGCAAATAAATACAGTGAAAGTAGATAACAGCAACAATACAATGACAGTGAAACCTTCCGGAAATATGTCTTGAAAACCATTTCATGGAATGTAGCAACGTTCTCCCCCAAACATACCCATCAACATGAGAGCATTTTAGGGTTGTAGTTTGACGTTTTAAAGCAGCTAATACAATAATTGAAAATCTGGAAGACAGCACATTCAGAACGACAATTCAAGGTAAGCTGTTGCTAGCATCTCTACTGTTGATTTGTTCTTTCGACTTAAAGTGTCATAGATAGATAGGGTGACTGATTTCAGAGGGGATGAAAATGTATTCAGCACACTGAACAATAGGCATAACATTGGTGCAAATTTTGCAGTGTGTAAACATCTAAAAACCCAGAAATACGTTTCTATTTCTGTTGACTGCAAATGGTATATTAATAAATAATTTGAGGAGAAATGAAAAGAACATCTGCTGTAAACCTTATTACTCTATCAACCAGCTTTCTGTGACAGAACAGAAAGGAAACACATCAAATTAAAATAGGTCACCTAAAAATAAAAAGAACCATCTGCACTCGACACAGAACAAGGATGGGACTGAGGCCTCACTCTGAATGAGCCAAATTCACGTTAGTGGTCCTGGTTTAAGCACTGGTTGAGGATAATGGTGGGCTAACTAGATAGATGTGATCCACCACTGTACCCCAACTTGCCCTCACATGTCCTTTTAAGTCTCAGTCCCCGTTGGACTCAATTACCTTCTCTGTCAGGATCTCCTGGAAGGTGGAGAGCTGCTTCATCTGTTCCGTCTGCATGGAGTGCCTCCTCATCAGTTTCTTCTTCATCTTGAAGTCTGGGCCTCTCTTGGGTGAGGCAGGGGCAACTGGAACCAGGATCTTGGGACCAGAGTGGACGGGGGAAGTCGGCTTGCCATTGGCCCGGATGTCTGGGATGGGCCGGTGGGGGTTGACATTGAGTGGGGGCAAGAACCCGGGACGAGTGTGGGAGATGTGGTCCAGGAGGAGGGTGCCTGAGCCTCTGCGCTCCAGGAGGCCGGGGGGCCGTCTGCGCATGGTGATGGGGGACACAGAATTGGGGATGCTCTCAAGGGACTCCCGGGAGGAGGTGGTGAGCAGAGAGAGGGGCGAGGCGTTGTACTTCCTCCGCTCCACCGACACGCGCCCCGAGTCTGGAGATCCAGGGATGGACTCAGGACACAGGTGTGTGTCTGACTCATAGTGCTCCATACGGGTAAGTTTGGGGTAAGCCAGGGCGCGTGAAGCCACCGCCCCTGGTCCGCCTGTATTTTCCTGAGACTCCGGCGCGGTGTTCCTGCGGTACAGGATCTGGTGTTGTTGGACCTTGTCGGCCCAGGAGGAGCTACAAAGGGCTGCGCAGTCCTCTGAGCAGGATCGGTCAATGAGTTTGGGCGAGCAGGGGTCGTGTGTTTCGATGCTGTGCCGACGAGACAGGAGAGGCCTGCCAGGACCCGAGATTGACAGACCATTCATCTCAGTGATGATCCTACCCCCACCTTCCTCCTCCAGTCCACCATCAACCCCCTCCTGTGGGACCCTGCTGAGCACTGAGGGTGCTACCAGCCCCCAAGGCTCCGAGTTGAGCCTCTTCAGGAGCTTGCGGGGAGGCGGCCTTTTCTCCCCTAGTGTTCTAGTGGAGGGTAGGGGTAATGCTGATGTCAGCGCAAAGCTGAAGATACTGTCCTCCTCCTCAGCCTTCTCTGCTGCTGGGGAATTGGAGGTCCGGATCGTCACCTCTGAGGGCGACATGCAGGCCACGGGCAAGAGCTTGTCCACCACCCCTGGTGATGGGGGGGAGTTGAGGTACTGCTTGGTCTTCTTGGTGCCAGAGGGTGACGTGTCGGTGGTGATGATGATCACCTCCTTGCCCTTGGCCTTGCAGGCATCCAGCAGGACCTGGAGGGTGTCTCGGTCACCTCTGTTGATGGCATGGACAAGGGCGGAGGAGCCTGTGTAGTCCTTGAGGCTGGGGTCAGCTCCATTCTCTAGGAGCAGGGACACCACCTCTTTGCCCGCCTGCTCGACACAGGCATGCATCAGGGCGGTCCGCCCAGACTTGTCTGGGATGTTGGGATCGGCTCCTTTCTCCAGGAGGTAGCGCACCATCCTCTGGCGGGTCTGGGGGTCCTCGTAGCCAGCCAAGCAGGCAGCAGAGATGGGGGTCTCGCCCCGCTCGTTGCCTTCGTTGATGTAGGCGCCCCCTTCCAGGAGGAGCCGGGTCAGTCGCAGCTTGCCCTGGAAGACGGCTTTGAGGAGGGCGTTCCCCTCCGTATGGAGGGCTCCTCCATCTCCCATGGTGCCTCTGGTACCTCTTCCTCCAGTCAAACCTGCTACACCCAGCTAGTTAGCTTAGCGCTGACTGGCCATCCTGAAGAGGAAGCTGGTGAACCTGTGATGAAAAACAAGGAGATGTTATAGAAGACTAAATGTACAGTACAGACAGGCAGTGCTGAAGGGTGGTTAGGATGGTTGGTTTGGTTGGTCTACGCATCTATCTAATGTCTAGTATGCAGCGGTACAGTAATAGTGATTGCAATTGAAGCCTTTGATATGAAGTGTGTCTGTAAGAGCAAGACAGGGAGTGTCTGGAAAGCCAGCTCATGAGGTGAAATGGCAAAAAGATGCATCACCTATCTGGTGTAACAAAAACATTTTAGACAGTCTTTTTCAAAGGGAAACAACTATTTCTCCTTCGAAATTGACAACATCTCTGCCATGATGGGTGAATGCATGATACTGGTCCTTGACTGCACTGTGCTAAGTTTGGCTTATTTTACTAACTTTTATTTGTCTTTCCTGGTATTCCTAAACTATAACTATGCAGAGTTGAATAAAGTTTGACTTTGCAGAGGATTAACTATGCATGATTTTGACTTTTTGCCTTCCCATCAGCAAAATAGCAACTTCCCCCTGTATAAATATGGTAATATGTAAAACATACTGAATAATTAATAATTTGATGCTTGAAAGTGAGATTATCCCAAGATATGCAAGTGTGAGATAGAGAAAGATGAGGCAATGACTCAATTTTTTTTATTTTATTCTGATATCCAACAGGATGTAATAAGGTGAATTGACTTGTCTAGACTTCTAAATGACTACTAATACTGATTTAATTCTAATTTTCAATTTTCTGTGACTGAAAATCAACAGAATGATGTTCTTGCAATATTCATTCTATCAAACCTTCCTCTAAGTAATCTATTTGAATGATCTCAAACGATCGATTATTATCTACCAAATATATATTTTAAATTCTCCAGCCACAGCTTTCACCGTGACCCAAGAGGAGGAGGGACTGGCTGCCTGTGGCTCACCAGTGGGTCCCAACCCACTCTTTGGGATCTACTGATCGATTTGGATGGAGAGAAAGATGCATCTTGTGCAGAGAGAAATAAACAGCTGTCTAGCTATGAATGAGCTTCCCCCCGTATGTCAGCTGGGATATGTAGTTCTATGCCAAGGTGATTCAACGTGCCCTGTTCATGTTAATAAACAACTCTATTTCATAACCCAGGTGAACAGTGAGCATGGGGACAGACAGTGGCTATACAAACAGAAACACGGAGTATAATAGAGAAGTAGTTAGTGGTGGTCATGGGGAAGGGAGTGGGGGTGAACCAGAATGAAGAGGGGAGATATTATTTGTTTCTGTTCTTCATTCCCCCTGAGTGTAGCAATATAACCAACAACCTCACATGAAATAGGTTGAGAGACTCGTGACTTCTGTTACAACATTATTATAAACCAGAGTCTTTCTTTGGCTGTGTTGAAACACATATTGAGACGTCTAACTAAGCATGCATATTATAATACACACTGTAAAAATAGAATGTCTTAAAACATCATGATTGTGTAATGAAACCATGAAAAGTAGTGCACCTAAGCGGAGATCTGGTGTTTGAAGGGTGTTTGAATGTAAACCCAATGTAAGTGTTTTAAAACACAGAATGTGTTTTAAAACAGAAATGTAGTACTCTGAAACACCCAAAGTGGTTCTTCAACCTGAATATTTGTGTTTTTAAGAGTGTTGTGAAACACTTTTGGGGGTTTCAGTGCATGAAAAAGGCAGCATCAAAACACAAAAACTGTGTTTTCTCATACAATCAACGGTTAACAAATGCAAATGATTTATAGCCTAAATATTGATTGATGATTAGGGCCTATGGATAATATTTTTTGTGGGATTCCACCTTTATTTGTTCAATGCTTTATTTAGACAGATTAGGAACAGGGGGCAGTAAGAGTACATTTAGCTGGAATGTTACCCACTCAACTACACAGCCACGTTGTAAGAAATTATTCTGGGGTGAATTGAAATGGACTAAGAAAAACAACCAACATATAGCCCTACTTAATAAAAATGAATGCAAGTCATGCAGAGCCTGTGGTCTAGCGGTAACGCACCCGGCTGTCACACCCTGATCTGTTTCACCTGTCTTGTGCTTGTCTCCACCCCGCACCAGGTGTCTCCCATTTGTCCCCATTATCCCCTGTGTATTTATACCAGTGTTTTGTGTTTGTCTGTTGCCAGTTCGTCTTGTCAAGCCTACCAGCGTTTTTTCCGTGCTCCTGTTTTTCCAGTCCCTGTTTTCTAGTCCTCCCGGTTACAACCATTTCTGCCTGCCCTGACCCTGAGCCCGCCTGCCATACCATTCTGCCTACCCTGTCCTCGAGCCTGCCTGCCGTCCTGTACCTATCTGACTCTGACCTGGTTTACAAACTTCTGCCTGTCCTCAACCTGCCTCTTGCCTGCCCCTTGTCTATTAATAAATATCAGAGACTCTAACCATCTGCCTCCTGTGTCTGCATCTGGGTCTCATCCTGTGTCGTTATACCGGCTCATCCCGTTACATCTGGGGCTCATCCCTTTCCCACCGAAGACTGAGGTTAAATGCCCTGCTCCAATCCTTCAATCTGTTTCTCCCACCTATCTGTATCCCCTCTGTCATTCCATAACTGTCTCAATAAAGTGTAAAAATACCCCCAAAATATATTTCGTAAAATGTATGCAAGTCGTTTAAATTATTTGTTAATTTCATTTTACTAAAATAATGTAAAAATAAATCCAATTTAATATGTTGCTCAAAATGTAAGTATCTTTCATGAGGATAACCAAAGAGACTGAGAGAAAAATTTGAGTGATTGAACTCATTGGAAGTCTTTGGTTTTAATCACCTTGCATTTCCTATCTTACCACGTCACTCTGTTTTTAGAGGATTGTGGGTAATCCAACACTTTTTGTCTTTATGATTCTTTCACACAATGTTGTATGCATGTTGGAAGAAAGAAAAGTAAATTTATATATCAGTATTAAGCTTGTTGTGCCATGAAGTGTAATGGATCATGATGAATGGATACCAAAACCATCAGGCAAATTGACGTTCAATGATGACAGAACGTGTAGAAGCCTCAATTATTTCATTTCAACCTCTAGTTAGGGCTGGTGGTTTGAACACTGCTTGGAAATGCCTGCAAAAATGGTATAAAATGGCAAATTATCAAATACATAAAACAATGTTGAACATTGTGACACTTCAGGAAAATGGATCTATTCTGCACTAAATGATTTTCAAAACATCATAATGGTGTTAAAAAGCTTTTAGAGCAGGGGTGGGTGTCAAACTCATTCCATTGAGGGCCTAGTGTCTGCTGGTTTTTGGTTTTTCCTTTCAATTAAGACCTAGACAGCCAGGTGAGGGGAGTTCCTTACTAATCAGTGACCTTAATTCATCAATCAAGAACAAGGGAAGAGTGAAAACCCGCAGACACTCTGCCCTCCGTGGAATGAGTTTGACGCGTGTTTTAGAGAGAGGAAACAAAACCAAAAGAGAAGGTATCTAATTCTGCACTAAAAAGGACTCGAAACACCAAAATAGTGTTTTCAATCTTTTCTGTTAGGGCTCCCAGTCCCTGGCAAGGTGTTGCACAACACTTGATTAAGTAGTGTTACAACACACCATGTTATGTTTCAAAACATTCAGGATGATGTGTTTCAATATAAAGTTAAGGTTTTGTCTTCTTCAAGTTGGTGGCAGCTCAATTGCCACTAGTTTTGGTTTTACAAAGCACTTCATTTTAATAGTCTTTACAATGGCTAGGGCTCGGTCTTTCTTTCATTCAGACTGTGCTCAATACACTCAATTACATTTCATCCATCCACCCCTTTTTATTATGGCCTATTTTGCCTAAATAATTCTGTTGGGAATCAATGGCAGTTTAATAACAGTTGTTACTTTGTCATTACTGGCTCACTGCCAGGGGTCTCCGTGGGTGGAGGGGGCAGCTGTTGACAGGTGCTGAGTTGAGACGGGCTGAGGCAGAGGCTCTCTATCCTGAAAATGTGGCTATGAGGCTGCCACCCACAGCTCTCTGTGTGTGTGTGTGTGTGTGTGTGTGTGTGTGTATGTGTGTGTGTGTGTGTGTGTGTGTGTGTGTGTGTGTGTGTGTGTGTGTGTGTGTGTGTGTGTGTGTGTGTGTGTGTGTGTGTGTGTGTGTGTGTCTGCGTGTTTGGGCATCTGTGGGTCTGACACTAGTCTGTCCATGCTAAAGACCCAATCTGTCGACTTAGGCTGACATTGATCTGCATTAAAGTGGATTGATGCTTTTGAAACAATGTAGTAAATTATTATTGCAGTTACTGCCGGGACTTTGATGCAGGGAAACTTAAATCCGTTCTACCTCATTTCTACCAGCATGTTAAATGTGGGAAAAAAGCTCTGGACCACTTTTACTCCACATACAGAGACGCGTACAAAGCTCTCCCTCGCCCTCCATTTGGCAAATCTGACCATAATTATATCCTCCTGATTCCTGCTTATAAGTAAAAACTAAAGCAGGAAGTACCAGTGACTCGCTCAATACAGAAGTGGTCAGATGACGCAGATGCTAAGCTACAGGACTGTTTTGCTAGCACAGACTGGAATATGTTCCGGGATTCTTCCGATGGCATTGAGGAGTACACCACATCAGTCACTGGCTTCATCAATAAGTGCATCGATGACGTCGTCCCCACAGTGACCGTACGTACATACCCCAACCAGAAGCCATGGATTACAGGCAACATCCGCACTGAGCTAAAGGGTAGAGCTGCCGCTTTCAAGGAGCGGGACTCTAACCCGGACGCTTATAAGAAATCCCGCTATGCCCTCTGATGAACCATCAAACAGGCAAAGAGTCAATACAAGACTAAGATTGAATCGTACTACACCGGCTCCGATGCTCGTCAGATGTGGCAGGGCTTGCAAACTATTACGGACTACAAAGGGAAGCACAGCCGCGAGCTGCCCAGTGACACGAGCCTACCAGACCAGCTAAATTACTTCTATGCTCGCTTTGAGGCAAGCAACACTGAAGCATGCATGAGAGCATCAGCTGTTCCAGACGAATGTGTGATCACGCTCTCCGTAGCCGATGTGAGTAAGACCTTTAAACAGGTCAACATTCACAAGGCCGCAGGGCCAGGCGGATTACAAGGACGTGTACTCTGAGCATGCGCTGACCAACTGGCAAGTGTCTTCACAGACATTTTCAACCTGTCCCTGACTGAGTCTGTAATACCAACATGTTTCAAGCAGACCACCATAGTCCCTGTGCCCAAGAACACTAAGGTAACCTGCCTAAATGACTACCAACCCGTAGCACTCACGTCTGTAGCCATGAAGTGCTTTGAAAGGCTGGTCATGGCTCACATCAACACCATTATCCCTGAAACCCTAGACCCACTCCAATTTGCATACCGCCCCAACAGATCCACAGATGATGCAATCTCTATTGCACTCCACACTGCCCTTTCCCACATGGACAAGAGGAACACCTATGTGAGAATGCTATTCATTGACTACAGCTCAGCGTTCAACACCATAGTGCCCTCAAAGCTCATCACTAAGCTAAGGACCCTGGGAATAAACACCTCCCTCTGCAACTGGATCCTGGACCAGGTGGTAAGGGTAAGTAACAACACATCTACCACGATTGTCCTCAACACGGGGGCCCCTCAGGGGTGCGTGCTCAGTCCCCTCCTGTACTTCCTGTTCACCCATGATTGCATGGCCAAGCACGACTCCAACGCCATCATTAAGTTTGCCGACGACACCACAGTGGTAGGCCTAATCACCGACAATGATGAGACAGCCTATAGGGAGGACGTCAGAGACCCAGGATGGTGCCAGGATAACAACCTCTCCCTCAATGTGATCAAGACAAAGGAGATGATTGTGGACTACAGGAAAAGGAGGACTGACAACGCCCTCATTCTCATCGACGGGGCTGTAGTGGAGCAGGTTGAGAGCTTCAAGTTCCTTGGTGTCCACATCACCAACAAACTATCATGTTCCAAACACACCAAGACAGTCGTGAAGAGGGCACGACAAAGTCTATTCCCCCTCAGGAGACTGAAAAGACTTGGCATGGGTCCTCAGATCCTCAAAAAGTTATACAGCGGCACCATCGAGAGCATCCTGACTGGTTACATCACCGCCTGGTATGGCAACTGCTCGGCCTCCGACTGCAAGGCACTACAGAGGGTAGTGCGTACGGCCCAGTACATCACTGAGGCCAAGCTTCCTGCCATCCAGGACCACTACACCAGGCGGTGTCAGAGGAAGGCCCTAAAAATTGCCAAAGACTCCGACCACCCTAGTCATAGACTCTCTGCTACTGCACGGCAAGCGGTACCGGAGTGCCATGTCTAGGTCCAAAAGGCTTCTTAACAGCTTCTACCCCCAAGCTATAAGACTCCTGAACAGCTAATCAAATGGTTTTACGCTGCTGCTACTATTCTCTGTTTATTATCTATGCATAGTCACTTTACCTCTACCCACATGTACATATTACCTCAATTATCTTGACTAACCTGTGCCCCCGCACATTGACTCTGTACCGGTACCCCCTGTATATAGCCTCGCTACTATTATTTTACTGCTGCTCTTTAAATTGTTGTTATTTTTCTATTTTTCTTCTTTTTTTATTTTTACTCATCCATTTTTTACTTAACACTTATTTTTCTTAAAACTGCATTGTTGGTTAAGGGCTTGTAAGTAAGCATTTCACTGTAAGGTCTACACCTGTTGTATTCGGCGCATGTGACAAATAAACAATTTGATTTGAAATGTGCATATCTTCTGGGTGACCTTAATATTGAGTGGCTTTCATCAAGCTGTCCACTGAAGAAAAAGCTTCAAACTGCAACCAGTGCCTGCAAACTGATTCAAGTTATCAGTCAACCTACCAGAGTATTTACAAACAGAACAGGAACTAAATCATCCACTTGTATTGACCACATCTTTGCTAATGCTGCAGAAATCTGCTCTAAAGCAGTATCCACGCCCATCGGATGTAGTGATCATAATATAATAGCCATATCTAGGATATACAAAGTTCCCAAGATGACCTAAAATAGTGTACAGTATAAGTGATCATACAAGAGGTTTTGCAATGATTCCTATGTTCAAAATGTGAAAAATATTTGTTGGTCTGATGTGTGTAATGAGGAACATCCTGACGCTGCACTTGAAGCATTTATGAAATTGCTTATTCCAGTTACTAATAAGCATGCACCAATTAAGAAGATGACTGTAAAAACTGTTCATTACCTGTGGATTGATGAGGAATTTAGAAATGGTATGGTTGCGAGGGATGAGGCAAAAGGAATGGCAAATAAGTCTGGCTGCACAGCCGAGGGGCAAACGTACTGTAAATTGAGAAATCATGTAACTAAACTTAACAAAAAGAAAACAAAACTGTACTATGAAACAAAAATAAATGATATAAAGAAGCTTTGGAGCACCTTAAATGAAATATTGGCCAAAAAGGCGAACTCGGCTCCATCATTCATTGAATCAGATGGCTCATTCATCACAAAACCCACTGATATTGCCAACAACTTTAAGGACTGTTTCATTGCAAATTTAGGCATGACATAACAACAACAAATTCTGAACCTACACATCCATACATAACTGACCAAATTATGAAAGGCAAGCATTGTCATGTTTGAATTCCGTAAAGTGAGTGTGGATAAGGTGAAAAATATATTGCTTTCTATCAACAATGACAAGCCACCTGGGTTTGAAAACTTGGATGGAAAATTACTGAGGATGATAGTGGACTATATTGCCACTCCTAATTACCATCTCTTCAATCTAAGCCTACAGGAAAGTGTGTGCCCTCAGGCCTGGATCGAATCAAAAGTAATTCTGCTACCCAAGAATAGCAAAGCACCCTTTACTGGTTTAAACAGCTGACCAGAGTCAGCCTGTTACTAACCCTTAGTAAACTTCTTGAAAAAGTTGTGGTTGACCATATACAATGCTACTTCACAGTAAACAAATTAACAACAGACTTTATAGGGAAGGGCATTCTACATGTACGGACGGCACTTACACAAATGACTGATGATTGGCTGAGAGAAATTGTTAATAAGAAGATTGTGGGAGCTGTTTTGTTAGATTTCAGTGCAGCTTTTGACATTATCGATCATAATCTTCTGCTGGAAAAACATATGTGTTATGGCTTTACATCCCCTGCTATATTGTGGATCGAGAGTTACCTGTCTAACAGAACATAGAGGGTGTTTTTTTGTGTTTTTTAATGGAAGCCTCTTCAACATAATCCAGGTAGAGTCAGGCATTCCCCAGGGCAGCTGTCTAAGCCCCTTACTTTTTAAAATCTTTACCAATGACCTGCCACTGGCACTGAGTAAAGCCTGTGTCTCTATGTACAGTGAGGGAAAAAAGTATTTGATCCCCTGCTGATTTTGTATGTTTGCCCACTGACAAAGAAATGATCAGTCTATCATTTTAATGGTAGGTTTATTTGAACAGTGAGAGACAGAATAACAACAAAAAAATCCAGGAAAACGCATGTCAAAAATTTTATAAATTGATTTGCATTTTAATGAGGGAAATAAGTATTTGACCCCCTCTCAATCAGAAAGATTTCTGGCTCCCAGGTGTCTTTTATAGAGGTAACGAGCTGAGATTAGGAGCACACTCTTAATGTATAAAAGACACCTGTCCACAGAAGCAATCAATCAATCAGATTCCAAACTCTCCACCATGGCCAAGACCAAAGAGCTCTCCAAGGATGTCAGGGACAAGATTGTAGACCTACACAAGGCTGGAATGTTCTACAAGACCATCGCCAAGCAGCTTTGTGAGAAGGTGACAACAGTTGGTGCGATTATTCGCAAATGGAAGAAACACAAAATAACTGTCAATCTCCCTTGGCCTGGGGCTCCATGCAAGATCTCACCTCGTGGAGTTGCAATGATCATGAGAACGGTGAGGAATCAGCCCAGAACTACACGGGAGGATCTTGTCAATGCTCTCAAGGCAGCTGGGACCATAGTCACCAAGAAAACAATTGGTAACACACTACGCCGTGAAGGACTGAAATCCTGCAGCGCCCGCAAGGTCCCCCTGCTCAAGAAAGCACATATACAGGCCCGTCTGAAGTTTGCCAATGAACATCTGAATGATTCAGAGGAGAGCTGGGTGAAAGTGTTGTGGTCAGATGAGACCAAAATCGAGCTCTTTGGCATCAACTCAACTCGCCGTGTTTGGAGGAGGAGGCATGCTGCCTATGACCCCAAGAACACCATCCCCACCGTCAAACATGGAGGTGGAAACATTATGCTTTGCGGGTGTTTTTCTGCTAAGGGGACAGGACAACTTCACCACATCAAAGGGACAATGGACGGGGCCATGTACCGTCAAATCTTGGGTGAGAACCTCCTTCCCTCAGCCAGGGCATTGAAAATGGGTCGTGGATGGGTATTCCAGCATGACAATGACCCAAAACACACGGCCAAGGCAACAAAGGAGTGGCTCAAGAAGAAGCACATTAAGGTCCTGGAGTGGCCTAGCCAGTCTCCAGACCTTAATCCCGTAGAAAATCTGTGGAGGGAGCTGAAGGTTCGAGTTGCCAAACGTCAGGCTCGAAACCTTAATGACTTGGAGAAGATCTGCAAAGAGGAGTGGAACAAAATCCCTCCTGAGATGTGTGCAAACCTGGTGGCCAACTACAAGAAACGTCTGACCTCTGTGATTGCCAACAAGGGTTTTGCCACCAAGTACTAAGTCATGTTTTGCAGAGGGGTCAAATACTTATTTCCCTCATTAAAATGCAAATCAATTTATAACATTTTTCACATGCGTTTTTTCTGGATTTTTTGTTGTTATTCTGTTCAAATAAACCTACCATTAAAATTATAGCCTGATCATGTATTTGTCAGTGGGCAAATGTATAAAATCAGCAGGGGATCAAATACTTTTTTCCCTCACTGTATGCTGATGCTTTAACCCTGTACATGTCAGCTCCCACAGCAAGGGAAATCACTGCAACACTTAACAAAGAGCTGCAGTCAGTTTCAGAATGGGTGGCAAGAAATAAGATGGTCCTAAATATTTCAAAAACTAAAGGCATTGTATTTAGGACAAATCATTCACTAAATCCTAAACCTCAACTAAATCCTCAACTAAATGAATAATGTGGAAATTGAGCAAATTAAGGAGACTAAACTGCTTGGTTTAACCCTGGATTGTAAACTGTCATGATCAAAATATATTGATGCAACAGTAACTAAGATGGGGAGAGGTCTGTCCATAATAAAGCGTTACTCTGCTTTCTTGACATCGCGATCAACAAAACAAGTACTACAGGCCCTAGTTTTGTCACAACTGGGCTACTGTCCAGTCATATGGTAAAGTGCCACAAAGAGGGGCATAAGCAAATTACAATTGGCCCAGAACAGAGCAGCACAGCTGGCCCTTAGATGTACACGGAGCGCCAGCATGTCAATCTCTCCTGGCTATGGGTGGAGGAGAGATTGACTGCATCACTGCTTGTCTTTGTGAGAGGTATTGACATGTTGAAATCACTGAGCTGTCTGTTTAAGTGACTAGCGCACAGCTCAGACACCCATACATACCCCACAAGACATGCCACCAGAGGTTTCTTCACAGTCCCCAAGTCCAGAACAGACTACGGGAAATGCACTGTACTACATACCCGAGTCATGGCTACATGGAACTCTATTCCACATCATGTAACTCAGTCAAGCAGTAAAATCTGATTTTTTTTAAACAATAAAACTACACCTTATAGAACAGCGTGGACTGTGAAGAGACACACACAGGCACACACACAGCATTCGCAAACACATGCTAACATGCACTCTACACACATACAATTTAATATTGTTATTTTGCTGTATTATTGATTTTGTATTGTAGATATAGTTTGTAATAAGAGTAGTGTGTAACAATGTGTTGTTTTATGTATTGTTTTATTGTATGTAATTGTGATTGGACCCCAGGAAGAGTAGCTTCTGCCTTGGCAGCAGCTAATGGGGATCCAGAATAAAATACAAAAAATATCCTGATTTGCAGGAAAATTGTCAGCAACAAAAGATCCGACATCTGTATGCAGCCTGCGGGTCTACTCAGTATTTCTCCAGTGGATTTATCTGTCAAGCACCTCCGAAGAAGTAATCTGTGACCATTAACATATCTGTAGTGTTGACGAAAAGAGGCAGACAGATATTATGTATCTCCTGGTCTTTGACAGTATGGATTCACTACAACAGGAGATGAGGCAGAGCAGACATGACCTTTTCCCATTTACAACTGGGTTACTCTTGACAACTCAGGGATACCATCGTAGAGATACATACTACATACACTTGCCGCTCTGTGCAAATATATACCATTGCAAACACACATGAAACCAGGCAGAGGCTTAGAGCAAAGATACTAAGGTACACATAGATATCCCACTCTATGCTCAGACCCGATATTATAGTGGAGACAGATGTCACGCTTGCTGCCGAAACAGATTATAAAGGAGAGCTAGACGCCACACCTGCAGCTCAGAGCAGGGTCCGTTTTTTAAGGCTAAATTAATTGTTAGAACCTTCGTAGGAGAATCGTTAAATGGTTTATCCGCCGATAACTTCAGAAAAAGTTAATCTCTCGGTGTGGACAGATTCACGTGTAAATGGGAAGTGACATCTTTCGCGAGAATTTTACTTCTGGGTAACTGAGATTAGAAAGAAATGTACTACAATACAAAGTTGCCAATGTCTTTGCAATTGATACAAACAAGCAACATAGAAAAATATGCTTCAAATGAAAACTGCGATGACTGCATTAAAATATAAACAGTAGGCTATATATTGAAATTAAATTTAACATTTACATTTTAGTCATTTAGCAGACGCTCTTATCCAGAGCGATTTACAGGAGCAATTAGGGTTAAGTGCCTTGCTCAATATATTTCATGAGTGTAGTCTACAATGTGCGCAATGAGATGCCAAATTGGTGATTTGGTGCATTTTTATTGAGTAAGCATTAGAATAAGCCTCCTCAATATTTGCAGCCATGGGTGGTAATATCTTTCTAGTAGCTGATCCGTCGTCAGTATTGTGAAATAATGATAATGTTATTAAGGTAAGTTTTGAATGGAGAAAGCTCACCCGAGAGTAGCGCTCCCTTTCTTTCGATCCTATCAGTATCGACACATGCTTAAACGACACACTTAGCAACGGTTCGCTCTGCTTGGTGTTTTGGGAAAAACATGTTACATCTTCGCCTGTTGTAGGAAAGATGAATCGTTAAAACAGTCGTAAACCTAAATTACATCACTATCGGTAAACCGGGCACAGGTGTATTGTGTGGGTCTGAGCTGATTATTATTATGATTTTTTACAGCAGATGAGGGATAGATAACTGTCGTGTTTAAGATCTATGGACTCCAGCTCAGAGGCACTAGTCATTGCTTCCAAAATGGACCAGGAAAACAGGCACAGCGTGAGCACTCCAGTCAGATAACGATGCTCAGCGGGCCTCATGGAGCTGCTAATCCAATGTAGTCGCAGCATACGAGTCCCCGACACAGATTCCTTCCCTGAGATCTCTCAATGATTCACACCAAATGTTGTTTTGAGAAGATAGCTATTTTCTGTTTTCTTCCCTGTCATACTGTGTTTACCTAGGCATGTCAAAGGAGAAGTTTTCTTTTTTTACACCCAAACCCGTGTAAATGGTATATTATAGAAGGGTCCAGACAATTTGTTTGTGATTTCACGTGTTTTAGAGACACTTACCATAAACAGCAAATCACTTCCTCATCCTTGATGTGTAGTATGGGTGCCCCGAAAAAAGTTAGAAAAACACCAAATACAGTGCATTCGGAAAGTATTCAGACCCCTTGACTTTTTCCACATTTTGTTACGTTACAGCCTTATTCTAAAATTGATTACATTGTTTTTTCTCTCATCTATCTACAAACAATATCCCATAATGACAAAGCGAAAACAGGTTTTTAGAAATGTATGCAAATGTATTAAATATAAAAAAACTGAAATATCACATTTACATTAGTATTCAGATCCTTTACTCAGTACTTTGTTGAAGCACCCTTTGGCAGCGATTACAGCCTCGAGTCTTCTTGGGTATGACGCTACAAGCTTGGCACACCTGTATTTGGGGAGTTCCTCCCATTCTTCTCTGCAGATCCTCTCAAGCTCTGTCAGGTAGGATGGGGAGCGTCGCTGCACAGCTATTTTCAGGTTTCTCCAGAGATGTTCGATCGGGTTCAAGTCCGGGCTCTGGCTGGGCCACTCAAGGACATTCAGAGACTTACATTTTACATTTTAGTCATTTAGCAGACGCTCTTATCCAGAGCGACTTACAGTTAGTGAATACATCTTTTTATTTTTTTTTTTTTTTTATACTGGCCCCCCGTGGGAATCAAACCCACAACCCTGTACAGTTGCAAACGCCATGCTCTATCAACTGAGCTACATCCCTGCCGGCCATTCCCTCCCCTACCCTGGACGACGCTGGGCCAATTGTGCGCCGCCCATGAGTCTCCCGGTCGCGGCCGGCTGCGACAGAGCCTGGATTCGAACCAGGATCTCTAGTGGCACAGTTAACACTGCGATGCAGTGCCTTAGACCACTGCGCCACTCAGGAGACACTGAAGCCACTGTCCCGAAGCCACTCCTGCGTTGTCTTGGCTGTGTGCTTAGGGTCGTTGTCTGGTTGGAAGGTGAACCTACGCCCCAGTCTGAGGTCCTGAGCACTCTGGAGCAGGTTTTCATCAAGGATCTCTCTGTACTTTGATCCGTTCATCTTTCCCTCAATCCTGACTAGTCTCCCAGTCCCTGCCACTGAAAAACATCCCCACAGCATGATGCTGCCACCACCATGCTTCACCGTAGGGATGATTCCAGGTTTCCTCCAGACTTGACACTTGGCATTCAGGCCAAAGAGGTCGATCTTGGTTTCATCAGACCAGAGAATCTTGTTTCTCATGGTCTGAGAGTTCTTTAGGTGCCTTTTGGCAAACTCCAAGCTGGCTGTCATGTGCCTTTTACTGAGGAGTGGCTTCCGTCTGGTCACTTTACCATAAAGGCCTGATTGGTGGAGTGCTGCAGAGATGGTTGTCCTTCTGGAAGGTTCTCCCATCTCCACAGAGAATCTCTGGAGCTCTGTCAGAGTGACCATCGGGTTCTTGGTCACCTCCCTGACCATGGCCCTTCTCCTCGATTGCTCAGTTTGGCCGGGCTGTCAGCTCTAGGAAGAGTCTTGGTGGTTACAAACTTCTTCCATTTAAGAACGATGGAGGCCACTGTGTTCTTTGGGACCTTCAATGCTGCAGAAATGTTTTGGTACCCTTCCCCAGATCTGTGCCTCGATACAATCCTGTCTCGGAGCTCGATGGACAATTCCTTCGACCTCATGGCTTGGTTTTTGCTCTGACATGCACTGTCAACTGTGGGACCTTATATAGACAGGTGTGTGCCTTTCCAAATCATGTCCAATCAATTGGA